>NC_142887.1:4450000-4572500 GCF_051225735.1 Oryctolagus cuniculus | reverse complement strand
AAGTGAAGACACCCAACATTCTGAGATATTAAATTTAGGTTGAGGGGGCCAGCGCGGTGGTGCAGTAGGTTAATCCTCCGCCTGCAGTGCCGGCATCCCAAATAGCTGCCAGTTCAACACTCGGCTGTTCCACTTCCAATCCAGCTCTCTGCTGTGGCCTGGGAAAGCAGTAGAAGATGGCCCAAGTGCTTGGGCCCCTGCTCCCACGTGGGAGACCCAGGAGAAGCTCCTGGCTCCTGGCTTCGGATCAGTGCAGCTCTGGCTGTTGCCCAATTGGGGAGTGAACCAGCGGATGGAAGACCTCTCTCTCTCTCTCTCTCTCTCTCTCTCTCTGCCTCTTCTCTCTGTGTAACTCTCTGACTTTTGAATAAATAAATAAAATTAAAGAAAAAGAAGGGTGATATTAAGAAAGGGAGCAGTTGGGGGCTGGCACTGTGGTGTAGTGGGTGAAGCCGCCGCCTGCAGTGCCAGCATCCCATCTGGGCACTGGTTTGAGTCTCGGCTGCTCCACTTCTGATCCAGCTCTGGGAAGGCAGTGGAGGATGGCCCAAGTCCTTGGGGACCTGCACCCGCGTGGGAGACCTGGAGGAAGCTCCCAGCTCCTGGCTTCAGATCTGCTCAGCTCTGGCCATTGCGGTCAAATAGGGAATGAACCAACGGATGGAAGACCTCTCTCTCTGCCTCTCCTTCTCTCTGTAACTCTGACTTTCAAATAAATCTTAAAAAAAAAAAAAAAAAAAAAAAAAAAAGCAGCAATGTGACCTACTTAGGATTTTCAGAGACCCTTCTGCCTGAAATGCTGGCATCCCATGTGGCTGTCAGCTCAAGTTTCAGCTGCTCCACCTTCCATCCAGTTCCCTGCTAATGCTCCTGGGAAGGCAGTGGAGGATGGCCCATGTGCTTGGGCCCTGCACCCACATGGGAGACCTGCTGAAGCTCCTGGCTCCTGGCTTTTGCCTGGCTCAGCTCCGGCCGTTGTGGCCATTTGGGAGTGAACCAGCGGATGAAAGGCTTCTCTCTCTGCCTCTGCCTCTCTGTAATTCTGCATTTCAAATAAATAAAATTTTTTTTTTTTTAAAAAGAGGCACTGGAGAGCCGGGGGATATTTGAAGATAGAGTTCTCTTTTCTAAAAACCAGTGTATGCTTTTCATCTTAATGGTTGCCATTTTTTAGAATTGTTTATTTCGTTAAGTGTTTACATATATGTGTGGGATTTTTTTTCCATTTTAACCAAATCTTAGTGCTCAGTGTTTATCTCTGATTTCTGGGCTAAATTTGTACTAGGTGTTAGCACCTTGAAACCTCACAGTAGGCCCTGGCAGTGAGCATCATCATCATTCTTGGATGGTCAGGATACTGAGGCCCAGAGAGGCGAATCGGAGTCCATGTTGCGCTCCTGCTCAGTGCAGAGCCAGGACTTGAATCCGGTTCTACATCCATTTCCCTGTTGTCTCTGGATATGGAATGAGGATTTCTCCTGGGCCTGATGGGTTACCTGTGAAGGTCATTTTTCAGCTCCCGCACTCAGGACCAAGTAAAAGTGACAAAGCAGGCCCAGGTCAATACCTTGTTGTGTCCACGTGGGGTGTATAGTTGCCCCGTATGAACAAAGAAGGCTCTGAGAGGTCAGCTGCTGTGTTCTAGGGAATAATCTAAATGTCTGTTAACTGGTGAACATTTGAACAGAGTGAAATACTCTTCAGCTGAAAAAGGAGGGAACTATTGATACAGGCTATAATAAGAAAAAACACTAAGCAAAGTGAAGATAGACACAAAAGACTAAATATTGTATGATTCCATTTATGTGTCAAATATACACATGTATACATATGTGCTGTCCCCCCTTGTCTTACACCAAAGTTAGCTTTTTAAAAAAAGAATTTATTTAACTTATTTGAAAGAGAGAGAGAGAGATCTTCTGTTTCCTTGTCTACTCCCCAGATGTCCACAATAGCCAGGGCTGGGGCAGGCCTAAGCCAGGTGCTACCAAGAACTCCGTTCAGATCTCCTGCCTTGGTGCAGGGACCCAAATCCTTGAGCACAGGGTACGCATTGGTAGGAAGCTGGAATTGGGAGCAGAGCCAGGACTTGCACTCAGACACTCTGATACGGGATGTGGACGTCCCAAGTGGCATCAAACTCACTATGCCAAACAGCCAGCCCCCAAAGCCAGCCCCCAAAGCCAGCTCTCTGTCTATCACGCTCTCCTGGTTTTCACCTGCCATTGCCTCCCACCCTACCCAGGTCTCATTTTCTCTGAGTGACTGTGTGATAGGGCATTGTGTGGATGGACCATGGTTTACTTAGCCAGTTTTCTTGTTGCAAGTGTCTGGGTTATAAAAAATGCCTCTGTGAACAACCTTTTCATGTGCCATTTCATTCATTATTTTATCTTTCCCTTGAATTTTTAATTTTTTCCTTAGGCTTTCTCCACTTTTTACCTGTGTTCTCTAGCTTGTGTGGCCCTTTTCTATGTTTCTGCTAATTCAATCTTCATTTCTGAATTTTTTTTTCTACTTCATTTCTGAATTCTGGTTATTTCTTATTTCACATTCTCCAGTTGTATAGGTGTCTGCTTTGTAGTCTCTTTTATTTATCATATATTTGTCCTTTCAAAGTTTTGTTTCTCTAATTTCTTTAGTTCATTTTGACATATTAGGTTACAGTTTGTGTATGTGTGTGTATGTGTGGCCAGGTATTTTGTATTGTTTATTAAAACCTCATTTGGTTTTTACCCCCTTAGCACTGTTGCATGGGGCTTTTTATGGTTTTAGAATTTTCTGTTTGGGGCTGGGACAAGCTTGGGATATCTTTCTCTGCCATCACTGTTGGGGTTCCTGCCACTGTTGTTAGCATGAAAGGCTGAAATCACGGCCTGTTCAGCCTCATCAGGAAGCCTTTTTTCTGCCTGTGAGCCTCTGTTTCCTGGAGTCCAACAAGCTTTGTTTTCTAATGTTTTCCTCATGTTTGCATGTTTTATTTTGTGAAAATTAGCTCTGGGATGAACTCCTCTGGATGCTTCGTTCTTGTTATCTAAGCCTTCTCGCTCCACTCCCTCATTCTAATAGCGATTTTCTCCTATTTTCCTCTGCTTTTCTGTTCCTCTGTATCCCTCTCTCTTACCTCTCGCTGCCCCTACATCTTCTCTCTTGTGCTGATCAGTTTGCTTTCTATGTCCAGCAGCTTTCCCTCAGAGTGAGAATCTGTGTTTCTGGAAAGATCTGTTTGCTGATTGTTTCTCAGTATCTGGTGGTCTCAGATGGCCACAGACAGCAGACTCAGAAGTGAAATGAATTGTTCCAGATATCTGGATGTCAAGAGTTGAGATGTCATTGCATTCCAAATTTCATACTGGTGTGCATCATCTCATTGAAGTGGCTGCCAGGGCTTGTTTAAACATCAGGTGAATTTTCCGGGTTCCCGGGGGCCTGTGCAGAGTTTGGGTGGGACTGTCATTCATTTGCCAGGCTTCATCTTTTATCCTGCAGTGGCACCAGCCACACCACAGAACACCCAGCTCAGGCTCCCTGTGCGCGATTCACCAGCCAGAGACTGGATGTGCACGCGTGAAATTACGCTTGCTCTCGAGTCCACAGGTCCCACCTCTCCAGGAACAAGGTGCTTTGTGTGATCGGATCAGAAAACTGCAAGGTCAAGAGTGCATCCTGGGCAGAGGGACCTCTGGCCGGAAACCCTTTCCTGGGGTCCCCAGGGAGAGGCAGCAAAGTCACACAACAGAGCAAGTCCTAGAATGGTGGTTTGTTTCCCAAGAACAGCTGAAAATCAACAAGTCCTGGGTGAGTTCCTTGTGAGTTTATTCCCATTTTTTTCTTTTTTCTTTTCTTGGTTTAATAATTTGACAAGTAGTGACTTGGTTTTTACATTTAAGAGTCAAAGACAGAATTCTAACCCTAACCCTAACCCTAGACAGAATTGTTACTAATGAGGATTTATCTGTGGTGACAGTTTTATTTTTAGAGTGTGTAATATAAGATACATACATTTGAGAGGCCATAAGAAGATGAAATTTAAGACACATAAATATATTTCAACAGGAGTTCAGGCAGGGGCTGGCATTGTAGAGTAGCAGGTTAAGCTACCACTCCAGCTTCTCCGCTTCTGATCTGCCTCCCTGCTGATGCTCCAGAAGGTGGCCCACGTACTTGGGCCCCTGCCACCCTGTAGAACAGCTGAATGGAGTTCCTGGTTTCAGCCTGGCCCACCTCTGGCTTTCAATGGATGGAAGATATTCTCTCTCATCCTCTCTCTCTCTCTCTCTCTGTGCATGCGCGTGCACGCGCGCCTTTCCTTTTTTAAAAAAATGGTCAAAAAATAATATTCAACATTCTATTCTGAGATGAAACTACTCCAATAACAAACTAATGGATTTTGACATACTCCTTCGGATAAGATCCATGAAAACTATGAAATATAAAATAATTATCTTTTTTGTTACGTTCAACTCTAGTTTTCAAGGTCTAGTATAAAAGATGGCCTGAATAAAAAAGTATCTAAAAGCAGTTAAGTGTCAACTCATAGTACTACTCAGGTTACCACTCAGGAGATTCCTACCCCTGTCAACAGAATTCTTGCAGGGAGGAAACCTACGTGTCTTTTTTTTTTTTTTTTTTTTTAATAAGGATTTATTTCATTTATTTGCAAGTCAGAGTTACCCAGAGAGAGAAGGAGAGGCAGAGAGAGAGAGAGGTCTTCCATCCACTGGTTCAATCCCCAGATGGCCACAATGGCCAGAGCTGCGCTGATCCGAAGCCAGGAGCCAGGAGCTTCTTCCAGGTCTCCCACATGGGTGCAGAGGCCCAAGGACTTGGACCATCTTCCACTGCTTTCCCAGGCCATAGCAGAGAGCTGGATCGGAAGTGGAGCAGCCAGGACTTGAACCGGTGCCCATATGGGATGCCGGCACTGCAGCCGGTGGCTTTACCTGCTACGCCACAGCGCTGCCCCCACTACATGTCTTGAACAAAAAATAAACCCTTCCCCTTAACACCTGTGTAGAAAGACTTGTCAGTTACTGTCAAGATTGTCTTTAATGGAAAACATCTTAAATTTAGAAAAAGAGGCATCAAAGCAAGACACAAGAATGTTATCACCCTGCCCAGGTGAATGGGTATTTGGGATGAAGCCAACGGGAGATGTGCTACTCGGAGTGGGAGGGAGTGTGGAAGGGAGCTGGACTCAGGTCCCAAAGCTGCAGGGTGTGTGTGTGCTTCTTCATATCTGGTCAGTTGGTTCTCTGCATTCTGCTGGCAACAGCATTAACAAAAAGACACAAATCTAAAAGATAGTTCTTAAGCAGGAAATGGTAGCTATACTGTATAAGTATCTTTTCATATGCTTGTTATTTATGCTAAAGCTCTGGCAGTGGTCAGAAATGGTCAACGATTACGTGCCCTTTTACAAGTTTTTTTTTTATGTATTTTATTTATTTGAAAGGCAGAGAAAGACAGATCTCCCATCTGCTGATTTACTCACCAAAAGCCCACAACAGCTGGGGCCAGGCTAGGCAAAAACCAGGAGCCAGGAACTCCATCCAGGTCTCCCATGGCAGGGACACAGCTCCTTGAGCTGTCACTGCTGTCTCCCAGGGCCTGCATTCGGAAGCTGGATCTGGGACTCACACCCAGGCACTCCAGTAGGAAATGTGGGCAGGCCAGCACCATCCTCACTGCTATCCCAAGCACCCATGCCAGTGCTCCAAGTTTTAATGCGCCTTCTGTTGCATTGGTTGCTTCTCTAGTGCCGTCTCACAGATTGTGCTTGGTGCTGCCAGTGTAGCACGGACTCCTTCCTCCTTTGTGGCAGTGTTCTGTTCTGTTATCCTAGCTTCTTTGATTCCCATGTCTTTAATTCTGTTTGTCTATACAATGCTGACGTTTTCTTAAAGATAGGACCATATCTCATCTACACCCAGTTGAAAATCCTGGTACCTAAAGGTCAGTACTGTGTGTCCAGGGTCATCAGCTGGCCTTCTTTGCCTACGACTGACTTGCTTTTCTGTTTTAGTTTTTTTTCCCCTTTTTTAAAGATTTAGTTTATTTGAAAGTCAGAGTTACAGAAAGAGAGAGAGAATCTTCCAAATGGTCACAGTGGCCAGGGCTGGGGCTGTGTCAAAGCCAGGAGCTTCTTCCAGGTCTCCCATGTGGGATCAGGGGCCCAGACACTTGACCATCTTGTGCTGCTTTTACCAGGCCATTAGCAGAGAGCTGGATGGCAGGTGGAGCAGCTGAGACTCAAACCAGCGCCCAGATGGGATCCTGGCATTGCAGGCGGCAGCTTTACCCGCTGCACCACAATGCTGGCCCCAGCTGCCCTGCCTTTATCACTGAAGGTTCTCTGTTCAGGACTCCTGTGTAGATGGTCCCAAGTCAGCTTAAAACCGTCTTTATTTATTTATTTTTTTTAAAGATTGATTTATTTATTTAAATGCAGAGTGACAGAGAGGAGAAAGAATGTTCCATCCACTGATTTACTCCCGAAATAACTGCAATAGCCAGAGCCTGGTTGAAGCCAGGAACCTGGAACTCTGTCTGAATCTCCCACATGGGTGGCAAGGAGCCCAAGTACTTGAGCCATCCTCTGCTGCCTTCCTAGGTGCATTAGCAGGGAGCTGGGTCAGAAGTAGAGCAACTGTGACTCGAACCACCATCCAGTATGATGGTGGCTTAACATACTACACCACAACACCTGCCCCAGCTCAGAACTTTACAGAGAGGCTATCCCAATTCCCATGTTGAAAGAAGAGATGACTGGGGCCTGTGCTGTGGCATACATAGCTGGTAAAGCCACCACCTGGAATGTGGACATCCCATATGGGCACTGGTTCAAGTCCCAGCTACTCCACCTCAGATCCAGCTCTCTGCTATGGCCTGGGAAAGCAGTAGAAGATGGCCCAAGTCCTTGGGCCCCTGTACCTGTGTGGGAGACCTTATGAAGCTCCTGGCTCCTGGCTTCGGACTGGCACAGCTCTGGCCATTGCAGCCAGTTGGGGAGTGGACCAGTGGATGGAAGACCTCTTTCTCTCTCTGCCTTTCCTTCTCTCTGTGTAACTCTGACTTTCAAATAAATAAAATAAATCTTAAAAAAAAAAGAGAGAGAAGCGATGACTGCTATGAATGTTTTCAATACAGTCTTTGTTTTTCCTTATTAAAGATTATTTATGTAAATGATCAATACCCTAGATAGCATATTGTTTTCTATGAACTCAGTAAAAGAACTTGAGATTGGATGAGAATATTTTATTTCAGGGACCATTGTCATTGTGGCTGTGTTTGTGGGTTTTACCTGGGAGGAGGAGAAGTTGCTGGACCCAGCTCAGAAGCACCTGTGAGGGAGTGTGATGCTGGAGAACTATAGCCTCCTGGTGTCACTAGGTAAGTGCCACATCCCTGAGGAGGAGTGTGCATGATGTTTAGGCTACACCCCATGCCCCCAACCCTTGGCCTTCGTTATGAAAGCTGGGGTTCTTCCATAAAATACTTTGGGATTTGGGGCTTAAATTTAAAGGCCACAGTTTCTGGTTCGTGTGGGTTTTTTTTATGTATTTGGGTCCACATACTTAGGCTATCATCTGCTAGTTTTCCAGACACATTAGCAGGAAGCTGGATTGGAAGTGGAGCAGACAGGACTTGAACTGGCATTCATATGGGATTAACCCACTGTGCCACAACACCAGCCCCAGGACACATTTCTTAGTCCTCTGTTGACATCAGAATACTCCAGTTGATTGGTCTTTACTATGCCAGAGTACAAAAGGGAAGCTTCAGCATGCTATCTCTAAGCTAGATCTTTCTCAGTCCTCAGAGTCCCTGAATCCCAAGTAGTTTAGTCTTGGTCGTCTGTGATTTTCTCTTTTTAGGTTATCAACATGCCATAGCCAATGTCATCTTGCAGCTGGAACGAGGAGAAGACCTGTGGATGATGCAGCCCAGATCCCAAGTCCGGGCATCCAGGTGAGGGTTAGCGACGTTGAGGTCTTTCCCCTAATTCAGAATCAGTGTGACTTCTTTGCACTTTCTTGATCTCATTTAGAATCTCACCACCTCCCCTTTTCCTCTCAGTTTCCTTTTTACTTTCTTGGCAGTGAGCTCATTTCATTATTCATTTAACCAAGTTTTTCTTCTTTCTCTCACCTTAATTGACTTTCTTTTTCTTAAAATTGTACTGTTAAATCCCTTCCACTTAAATTCCACAACTACAGTCCCAACTTCCTTCCTTCTTTTTGATATTTGTTAGGGATTGTACGTCTTCCGTGCTAAGTGTGTTCATGTCTTCATTTTGTCCCTTAAACACATTCTCGTGCCGTTTCGTGATGTCCTTGACCCAGCCTGAACCCCCTGCCCTCTCTCACGTGTGTGATCCCCAGGAACCTGCCTCACACTGTGCCACGTGGTGATGATTTCCCTCGTGCTCTCCTGGCTTCTCTTTGTCTTCCTTCTGAGTCCGAGGGGTCTTTGTTGAAATAGAGATATCCTGAAAAAGATCTTCTATCCATTGGATCACTCTGCAGATCCCTGTAACAGTTAGGGCTGGGCCAGTATGATGCCAGGAGCCAGGAATCCCACGTGGGTGGCAGAAGCCCAAGTACTTTGGCCATCACCTGCTGCCCCTCAGGGTGTGCATTCGCAGGACAGTGTAACCAGACTCAGGCCAGGCACTCCAGCTGTGAGCTGCCAGCATCTGAGTGGCAACTAAATTGTTACACCAAACATTGCTTTGTTTTTTTATATTCATCATTGTTTTTGTATTTACATTGTTTTTATATTCACCATTTTCTTCATATATTGTATCTGTAAAAAACAAATTTTTAAAAAAGGGTTAAAAAAGTATATGTTTGAGAGACAGAGAAACAGACAAGGGCTGACGCTAGGACATAGCCACTACCTGCAATGCCGGTATCCAGTATGGGCGCCGATTCATGTCCTGGCTGCTCCACTTCCAATCCAGAAAGAGTAGTGGTGTTTGGGCCCCTCCCTGTACCCATGTGGGAGACCTGGATGAAGCTCCTGACTCCTGGCTTTGGCGTGGTATAGCTCTGGCCACTGTAGCCATTTTGGGAGTGAACCAGTCGATGGAAGATCTCTTCCCCACCTCTCTCTCTGTAACTGACTTCAAATAAATAAATAAATCTAAAGACAAACAAACAGACCGAATTCTCATCTGCTGGTTCATTCCCTGAATGCCTGCAATGGCTGGGCTGGAGCTAGGCTGGAGCCAGAGCCAGGAGCAAGGAACTCAGTCTGAGCTGTGGGGAGCAACTGGGAGCAACTCGGACTAGACTAAGTTACTGGAATTAAGACTTATTCTATGCATCTGCTTTCCCACAATATGGCGCTGAGAAGGGAAACAGCTTCTACACAGCTGCCTCCAGTTCAACCAATAAACTGTGGGACCTGCTCCTGATTGGAGGAGAGCAGCATACTCGGCGTGTGGGTAGCAGAGTTGGGATTGGTGGAAGAGGACTATAAAGGAGGAGAGAGACGGCATGCACCAGGAACATCTAAGGGGAACCTCCGAAGGAACACCTGAGCAGCCCCCGAGAGAGCCGGCCGGCGGTGTGCCGCTCCCCCGCGGAAGTGGGGAATGTGGCAGGGGGAACCGCCCTTCCACGGAGGTGGAAGGGACAGTAGCCAACCCGGGAAGAACCAGCAGCAAACCCGGGGAGGGCCGAGCAGACAAAAGAACAGCGCAGGGTCCTGTGTCGTTCCTCCATGAAGAGGGGGAGCGACATAATGGTGCCGTGACTCGGATATGAAGCCTAGGCAGGGCTTAGTGTCGTTCCTCCACGAAGAGGGGGAGCGACACTGAGCCTCCCACGTGGGACAGGAACTCAGTTACTTGAGCCCATCACTGCTGCTTCCCAGGGTCTGCATTGGCAGGAAACTAGAATCAGGAGTTGGAGCTGGAATTGAACTCAGGTATTCCTGTGTAGGCATGTAAACCACTAAGGTAACCATCCACTCCACATGGGGTAACTTTTCAGAAACTTTAGTTACTTTTTTAAAAAATTTTAAATTAATTAATTTGTTTGAAAGGCGGGCTTAGAGAGAGAGAGGGAGATCTTCCATTGGTGGTTCACACCCCAAATGGCCATCACGTCCAGAGCTGCGCCAGGCTGAAACCAAGAGCCCAGGACTTTCCTTCTGCGTAGGTGCAGGGCCCAGGAGCTTGGGCCACATTCTGCTACTTTCTCAAGTGCATCAGCTGGGAGCTAGATTGGCAGCAGAGCAGCCAGGATTTGAACCAGCACCCATGTGGATGCTGGCATTACAGACTGTGGCTTAACCTGCTGTGCCACAATGACGGCTGCCCGAAGCTTTTTATTTGTTAAAGAGGCCGGCATTGTGGTGCTGCAAGCTAAGCTGCCTCCTGCAATGCCTGTCTCCCATGTTAGAGCGCCAGTTTGTGTCCCCACTGCTCCACTTTCAATCCAGCTCTCTGCTAATGTGCCTGGGAAAGCAGCAGAGGATGGCCCAGGTATGTGAGCCTCTGCCACCCACATGGAAGACAATGCATGGAGCTCTGGGATCCTTCAGCCTGGACCAGCTCCAGCTGTTGTGGCCATTTGGGGTTTCTGTCTCTCCCCTTCAAATAAGCCAACTTTTTTTTTCTCAAGACTTTTTTTTTCTTTTTTTAAATTATGTATCTATTTGAAAAGCAGAGTGAGAGAGAGAAGGACAGACAAAGGTCTTTCATCTGCTGGTTTGCTTCTCAAATGGCCACAACAGCCAGGGCTGGGCAAGACTGAAGTCAGGAGCCAGAACTCCATCTGGTTTCCCACAGGGTGGCAGGAACTCAAGGACTTGAGCCATGGCCTGCTGCTTTCCAGACACATTAGCAGGGAACTGGAGGGGAAGTGGAGTAGCTGGGACTTGAACCAGCACTCCTTTATGGGATATAGGCATCTGAAGCAGCAGCTTCACCTGTTGTACAACAGTGCTGGCCCCAAAAGACTTTAGTTCATTTGAGCTTCTGCAATGTGGGTAATTTGTGAAGAACAGAAATATATTTCTCTTGGTTTTGGAGGCCGAGAGGTTCATTATCAGGCAAGTTTGGTGTCTGATGAGAGACTGCCCTCTGCTTCCAAGATGGCACCTTAATGGCTGATTTCTCGGTAGGGAAAAGAAAGAATGGCAAAAAGGACCTAAACTAGTTGTTCCAGCCCTTTTATAAGGCACCACTCCATGAGGACAGGTACCTTATGACTTAATTCTTTTCACAAGGACTTTTAATACTTCCACAATGGGGATTATACTTCAATGTGAATTTTTTATTTTTATTTTTTTGACAGGCAGAATGGCAATGAGAGAGAGAGACAGAGAGAAAGGTCTTCCCTTACTGTTGGTTCACTCTCCAATGGCCGCTGCGGCCAGCGCGCTGCTGCCGGCGCACCGCGCTGATCTGAAGCCAGGAGCCAGGTGCTTCCTCCTGGTCTCCCATGGGGTGCAGGGCCCAAGCACTTGGGCCATCCTCCACTGCACTCCCTGGCCACAGCAGAGAGCTGGCCTGGAAGAGGGGCAACCGGGACAGAATCCGGCACCCTGACCGGGACTAGAACCCTGTGTGCTGGCACCGCAGGCGGAGGATTAGCCTAGTGAGCCGCAGCGCCGGCCTTCAATGTGAATTTTGAAGGGAACACAATCAAGCCATAGCAACTTCCATCTTGAAAATTTAAGCTCTTTTTCTTCTAGTGGAATTGATAGCCACACCCATTTCTTATCTGCCTTTTTTGGTCCTAGGTTTGATTGGTACACCAGAATCTTCCCTGCATGGGCACTGTCTGGCCTCGTTTTCAGAAACTGGAATCTTCTTTCCTACTGCACTGTCTCCACTGCCTTGTCACCTTTCTCATGCTCGTTCTACTCTTCTCAGTTCTTCTTCATACACTTGGTTCTCCTTTACAATGCAGTACCCTTTCCTAGTCTTGCTAGTTTTATTTATTTATTTTTATTGATTGATTTTTAAAGATTTATGTATTTATTTGAAAGTCAGAGTTACACAGAGAGAGGAGAAAAAGAGAGAAAAGAGAGAGAGGTCTTCCATCCAATGGTTCACTCCCAAATTGGCTGCAACGGCCAGAGCTGTGCTATTTATTTATTTTTTAAAAGTTTATTTATTTATTTATTTGAAAGTCTGAGTTACACAGAGAGAGGAGAGGCAGAGAGATAGAGAGAGAGAGAGATCTTGCATCCGATGGTTCACTCCCCAGATGGCCGCAATGGGCGGAGCTGCACAGATCTGAAGCCAGGAGCCAGGAGCTTCTTCCAGGTCTTCCACGTGGGTGCAGGGCCCTAAGCACTTGGGCCATCTTCCACTGATTTCCCAGGCACATTAGCAGAGAGCTGGATCAGAAGAGCAGCCAGGACATGAGCTGGCACCCATATGGGAATCTGGTGCCACAGATGGATATGCCACAGCACCAGCCCCACCTGTTTGGTTTTTGTTTTTCTTTGTTTTCTCCAGTTTCCAGTAGTTTGGATACATTCACACTTTTTTTTTTAACGTTCAGATCTAATATCTGAAACTATCTGAAAAACCTCATGACATTCAATTTAAGTTAATATTTAAGTTGTGCTAGTATCACATTATGATTTATAACATGGAATTATGTTCATTTCTAGACGAAGCCTGGGAAATTGATGAACATTTGGAAAATCAGGACAAACTGAGAAGTGTGGCAAAAAGCCTTGAATGTACTGCATTTGGAAAACTATGTTCTAGTACAGATTACATTTATTCAAGACAAAATCCTCACAAAAGTGGGCTTAATAAAAAGTTTGAAAGATAATATAGATTTCACTGCTAATTATGATGGGAAGAATGCTAATGGGTTTCCTGTACATGGAGAATCATTCTCCCATTCTAAACACGAGCAGACTTTTATTGGAATAAAATACTGTGAAAGTAATGGATCTGGGAGAACTGTCAATAAGAAGTCACAACTTACATGCCAACACATGTTTAGGGGAGAAAAGCTCTTGGACTGCAGTTATTGCAAGAAAGCATTCGGCAGCAAGTCACGCCTTCCGGTGCGTCAGCAAGCTCACAGGCAGGAGAATCCCTGTGACTGCTGTGAGTGTGGGAAAGTCTGCAGCAGGCGAGATCAGCTCCTTTCACACCAGAGAACTCACCTGGGACAGAAGTCCTGTGGGTGTGATGAATGTGGAAAAGCTTTTGATTTGAAATCACAGCTTATTATACATCAAATAATTCATTCAGGAGAAAAACCATATGAGTGTTGTGAGTGTTGGAAGGCCTTCAGTACAAAGTCAAACCTTATGGTACATCAAAGAACCCATACAAGGGAGAAACCATATAGTTGTGGTGAGTGTGGAAAAGCCTTTATGTTCAAGTCACAGCTTATTGTACACCAGGGTGTTCATACAGGAGTAAAGCCCTATGCGTGTCTTCAGTGTGGAAAAGCATTCAGTGTGAAGTCACAGCTTGTTATACATCAGAGAAGTCACACCGGGGACACACCCTATGTGTGCAGCGAGTGCAGCAAAGCCTTCAGGAGCAAGTCATACCTCGTTGTACATAGAAGACTCAAACGGGAGAGAAGCTTCACGAATGCAGTGATTGTGGGAAAGTCTTTGGTTTTAATTCACAACTTGTTACACATCGGAGGATTCACACAGGAGAGAACCCCTATGAATGCCACGAATGTGGGAGTGCGTTCAGACGTAAATACCAGCTCATCTCACATCAGAGAACTCATGCAGGGGAAAGGCCTTATGAATGTAGTGCCTGTGGGATAACTTTTGGTTTGAAATCACAGCTTGCTGTACATCAGAGAACTCATACAGGAGGGAACCGGATGGGTGTAGTGAATGTCAGAAGGCCTTTAACACCAAGTCAAACCTTAGTGTACACCAAAGAACTCATACGGGGAGAAACGATATGGTTGCATTCCGTGTGGAAATGCCTTTACATTCAAGTCGCAGCTCATCGTGCATCAGGGAGCTCACACTGGAGTAAAGCCCTATGGATGCAGTCAGTGTGGAAAGCCTTTAGTTGAAGTCTCAGCTCATCGTCCATCAGAGAAGTCACACGGGAGAAACCATATGATGCAGCGAATGTGGAAAGGCCCTCAGGAGCAAGTCCTGCCTCATCATACCTAAGAGAATGCACATGGGAGAGAAACCACACGGATGCAGTGAGTGTGGGAAATCCTTCCGTTTCAATTCACAACTCACTGTGCATCAGAGAACGCACACAGGAGAGAATCCCTGTGAATGCAATGGATGTGGGAACGCCTTTAATAGGAAAGACCAGCTCATTTCACATCAGCGAACTCATGCAGGAGAAAAACCTTTTGGGTGCAGTGAATGCGGAAAAGCCTTTAGCAGCAGGTTCTACCTCATCGTACACATGAGAACACACTCGGGGGAGAAACCGCACGAATGCAGTCAGTGTGGGAAGACCTTCATTTGGAGGTCACTACTCGTTGTCCATGAGTGAACTCATACAGGGGAAAACCTTTATAAGTGCAGTCACTGTGAGAAGCCATTCAGTGGGAAACTACAGCTCCTTGTACACCAGAGGACACACATGAGGGAGAAACCCCATGGATGCAGTGAGTGCCAAAAAGCCTTCCTTAGGAAATGTCAGCTCATTGTACATCAGAGAACTCATTCAGGAGAGAAACCCTATGGATGTAACGAATGTGGAAAACTCTTTTCTCAGAAATCAATCCTTAGTGCAAACCAGAGAACACACACAGGAGAGACCCTGTAAATGCACTGAATGCGGTGAAGCCTTTTGTTGGAAATCACAGCTCATTATGCGTCAGAAGACTCATGCAGATGAGAAACACATTGAGGACTCACATGTTAAGAACTTCCTCTCGCAAGTCGTGTCACAGAAGATGCAAGCAAGATAGTGTGAAAGAGAAACTGGAGCTGGAATCACTGCACACTGAACAGAATACAGAGGCATTCGCAGCTGGTGTTTACATACTCACGGGCACACACTCAAAGCAGAAAGTAGAGGAGCTCTGAATTCAGCCTCCATATGAAAGCTTCAGCCAGCAACAAGTCACACTTTTTAAAAACAGTTATAGAAGTGAGGAAGCATCTGAGTGTAATGGATGTTGGTCATTTTATTAATTACATAAAAATAACAAAGAGGAAACCATGGGGTAAATGAAGATATAATTTACTCCTTTGAAATTCATGATTTATTAAACGTTAGGATTTTACTGAGAGCCAGTAAATGGCAGGATTATCAAAAGTGTTAATTTTTTAAAAAGATTTTATTTGAGAGGTAGAGTTACAGACAGAGGGAGAGACAGAGAAAGGTCTTCCATCTGTTGGTTCACTCCACAGATGGCTGCAGCTACCAGAACTGGGCTGATCCGAAGCTGGAAGCCAGGAGCTTCTTCTGGGTCTCCCTCAGGGATGCAGGAGCCCAAGCACTTGGGCCACCTTCCACTCCTTCCCCAGGTGCATTAGCATGGAGCTGGATGGGAAGTGGAGCCGCTGGAACCTAAATGGTACCCATGTGGGGTGCGGGTGCCACAGGTGGCGGCTTTACCCACTATACCACAGTGCCGGCCTCTTGTTAACATTTTTTTACAGAAGCTCATATCTTAGACGACCCATGTTTATATTATGGAAATTCTAAAAATGACAGACTTCCGGCCGGCGCCGCAGCTCACTAGGCTAATCCTCCACCTAGCGGCGCCGGCACACCAGGTTCTAGTCCCGGTCGGGGCGCCGGATTCTGTCCCGGTTGCCCCTCTTCCAGGCCAGCTCTCTGCTGTGGCCAGGGAGTGCAGTGGAGGATGGCCCAGGTGCTTGGGCCCTGCACCCCATGGGAGACCAGGATAAGTACCTGGCTCCTGCCATCGGATCAGCGCGGAGCGCCGGCCTCAGCGCGCCGGCCGCGGCGGCCATTGGAGGGTGAACCAACGGCAAAGGAAGACCTTTCTCTCTGTCTCTCTCACTGTCCACTCTGCCTGTCCAAAAAAAAAAAAAAAAAAGACTTCCATGGGGAGGAAAAATAGTATATGGATGGTCTGTGAATAAATTAAGTAATAGTAGAAAGAGTCACTCCGTAAAGTATCACACGGTTTACTCTAAAAATATGTATTATTGTAATTGGAAAATTTCCCTCAAAAATTTCTTTTAGAAATTATTTTAAGATTTTATTTATTTGAAAGGAGTTAGAGGGAAGGAGAGACAGAGAAAGGTCTTCCGTTCATTGATTCTCCAAATGACTGCAACAGCTGGAGTGGAGCCAATCCGAATCCAGGAGCTTCTTCTGGGTCTCCCACGTAGCTGCAGGGGTCCAAGCACTTGGGCCACTGCACTGCTTTCCCAGGTGGTAGCAGAGAGTTGGAAGAGGAGCAACCCGGACACGAACCAGCACCTATGTGGGATGTCAGCACCACAGGCAGAGGCTTAGCCCACTGTGCCACAGCATAGGCCGCATCGGAAGTATTTTATGGGAAATTCTGTTCCAAATTTCCAGAAAAACATTGGAGAAAAAATTAAATGGTAATAGAGTGTAATTCTGTTTTTTAGTGTGAAAAAAATATGATCAGGGTACCAAGAAATAAGTCCTAAGACAGGGATATTTAGATAGCCTTGTGTGTACTATATTGTGAATTTTATACAGTTTGGCATTCTGTTGTGAGTGCCATAGGTGGAAGGCTAATTAGATAACAAATTATCCTCCCCTAGGGATTTCCATCCTGCATAATAACATTGTTTTTTTTTTTTCCTAACATTTTTAATGCAATTTTATGGCTTATTAAAAGTGATTTAAGTACTAATTACCAACATTTTTGCTATTATTTTCTGTCCTCTGTAAGGGGTCCTGTGACAGCCACCTTGTTTGTTACAGAAATAAACATAGTGCACAGTTCATGTGTTTGTATACCCTGGAATCTGTTCAGCCCTCAGTAGTTAGATTATCTTGGTTTCCATTAAGAGAACTGACCCCCATGGTGTGTCGTCATCACAAGATGTGCTGCCAGGGACTTGGCATGTTCACTGAGGTCAGCCGACAGGTGCTTTGGGCTTTAACTTTTTTTTTTATTTTTTATTTTTTTTTATTTTTGACAGGCAGAGTGGACAGTGAGAGAGAGAGACAGAGAGAGAAAGGTCTTCCTTTGCCGTTGGTTCACCCTCCAATGGCCGCCGCTGCAGCCGGCGCACCGCGCTGATCCGATGGCAGGAGCCAGGAGCCAGGTGCTTTTCCTGGTCTCCCATGGGGTGCAGGGCCCAAGCACCTGGGCCATCCTCCACTGCACTCCCTGGCCACAGCAGAGGGCTGGCCTGGAAGAGGGGCAACCGGGACAGAATCCGGCGCCCCGACCGGGACTAGAACCCGGTGTGCCGGCGCCGCAAGGTGGAGGATTAGCCTATTGAGCCACGGCGCCGGCCCTGGGCTTTAACTTTTTACTGTACTACAAGTACAGAAAAGCAAAGCTTTTTTTCTGTGGTAGCATCTTGATGTGATTATTAGTATTTAGTTCTTTCTGTATAGATTTTCCAAAACCACTGTAGTTATTGTCTTTTTCTTAACCTAGTTCATTTATCTTTTTCTTAACCTAGTTCATTTATTTATTTTTCTTAAGATTTAGTTATTTGATAGACAGAGAGGCAGAGGCAGAGAGAATGATCGTCCATCCATTGGTTCACTCCCCAAATGGCTGCAATGGCAGGAACTGTGCCGATCCAAAGCCATGAGCCAGGAGCAGCTTCTGGGTCTCCCATGCGGGTGCAGGGGCCCAAGGACTTGGGCCATCTTCTGCTTTCCTAGGCCATAGCAAAGAGTTGGATGAGAAGTAAAGCAGCCAGGACTCGAACTAGTGCCCTTATGGGACGCCGGCACAGCTTTATGTGCTGTGCCACAGTGCTTTTAGTTTGAGTTATTTGGTATCCTTTTAGCTCATTCCTTAAATTGTGTTTTTCTACTGCCTACAGCTTAGTAACTTGGGTTGCTTCAGAAAGGGGTGCTAGAGAGTGAGGCGTAGGCAGACGCTTGCCATGATATGTAGATACTTGGAAATGTTTGCCCAGACAGGATGGAGGATTTTCAGGTCTCCTTACTTCATGGCAGGGAGTTGACCCATGATACGACATATAACGGATTGTTAGATCCTATGGCCACCTGAGGCTCAGGAGGTGGGATAGTTGCTACCATTGAAAAAATTGTAGGAGGAATGCTGGACTGCTCAAAGGGGAGCTGCTTTTTGTCTTTTTAATTTGCAAGGCAGAGTGACAGATCTTTCTCGTGCTGGTCCATTCCCCAAGTGGCCAGGGCTAGGCTGGGCAGGATCCAGGAGCTCCATCTAGGTCCACCACATGGGTGCGTGGGCCCAGGAATTTAGGCCGTCCTCTGCTGCCGTCCCAGGCACATTAGCAGAGACATGGATTGGAAGTGGAGCAGCCAGGACTCAAACTGGTACCCATATGGGATGCCGACATCACAGACGGTGGCTTAACCTGCTGCACCACCGTGCCAGCCTCAAGAGAAAGTCTATATTTGGTTTACTGCTACCCAGGATTAGATTTCAGTTTTTTGTATCATCAAATACAAATGCAGCCTTGCCTGGTGGGAGCCAGAAATGTTGGCATAATGACAAGGCTAGCAACCATACTGTCCTTTCCAGAATGCTGCCCAGGGAGGCATTCCCCCAAAGACTAGCTCTTTAATTCTGTGACCCCATGGGAAGGGACCAAAGGATGGGTCCCCAACAGCTACAATACTTTAACATGCAGATGGATGCTTAACAAATCTGAGAGGTTCAGGATCCGGGATCATCAGGATGCCCTCTTGGGGCAAGGACTCCCTCAGGAGAGCCCCCAGGATGAAGGTCATTCCACAGAGGGAGGCGGAGGTTCTTCGGAGGCCAGCCTAGGTGGGCTTTGAGCTGTCTCTGTTAGAATAAATATATATCCCATCCCCTGGCTAATTCCACAGTGAGAGAAGGCGCAAAGATTCCTGGGAATTTCCTGCAAATGGAAATAAGGGGAAACACACCAGAGTTTGAAAGTACATAGGAAGCAAAATGATGAAAAAGATAGTTTTTGAGTATTGACTGTAATCTCAATTCCATAAAGAAAGAAGTCTTATTACCACCCCATGTTTTTTTATTCTTATTATTTATTTATTTGACAGAATTAGAGACAGAAAGGTCTTCCTTCTGCTGGTTCATCCCCCAAATGGCCGCTACAGCTGGAGCTGCGCCGATCTGAAGCCAGGAGCCAGGTGCTTCTTCCTGGTCTCCCATGCGGGTGCAGGAGCCCAACCACTTGAGCCATCCTCCACAGCCTTCCCGGGCCACAGCAGAGAGCTGGACTGGAAGAGGAGCAACCGGGACTAGAACCCGGCGTCCATATGGGATGCTGGCCCCACAGGCGGAGGATTAACCAAGTCAGCCATGGTGCCAGCCATCCATGTTCTTGAAGAGAGAAAAAGAATAGCATCAATGAATTGTGCAAAGTCATACAACTGTTACATAACCAAACTGGGAGTGCTCTAGGTTCCAGGAGAAAGTAGACAATCTAGAAACAGTGGTTAAGTGTGCTTTAGGATGCATTATGTGGTGATGGTTGCATTTCTCATTTCTCATTAGGGAGGAGTGGAGGAAAAGGAGAAGGAGACTACTTAACAATAGGCGTTCGGGCCGCAGCTATGGTGCAGCAGGTTAACGCCCTGGCCTGAAGCGCTGGCATCCCATATGGGCACTGGTTTGAAACCTGGCTGCTCCGCTTTCCATCCAGCTCTCCGCTATGGCCTGGGAAAGCAGGAGACGATGGCCCCAGTCCTTGTAGTTGCAGTCAATTGGGGAGTGATCCATTGGATGGAAGTCAGTCTCTCTCTCTCTCTCTCTCTCTCTCTGCCTCTCCTCTCTGTGTAACTCTGCCTTTCAAATAAAAAAACAAATAGGCATTGGCTAATTATCTTTTAATACTGCCTTGTGATTGAAAGGACTAAAAGTGAAGATTACAATAGTTTTTTTTTAATATTTATTTATTTATTTACTTGAAAATTGGAGTTACACAGAGAGAGAAGGAGAGGCAGAGGCAGAGAGAGAGAGGTCTTCCATCTGCTGGTTCACTCCCCAATTGGCTGCAATGGCCAGAGCTGCACCCATCTGAAGCCAGGAGCCAGGAGCTTCTTCTGGGTCTCCCACATGGGTGTAAGGGACCAAGGGCTTGGGCCATCTTCTGCTTTTCCAGGCCACAGCAGAGAGTTGGATCAGAAGTGGAGCAGCCGGGACTTGAACCAGCGCCCATATTACAGTAGTTTTAAATCGGGTTTTTTCCTGATTAAACAGTGAAGGGCTGAACTTAAGGATGTAGGCTTCTGAGTCAGATGCTGCACAAAGGCCACTAATGGTTGGAGAACCACTAGAAATGTTTTAATTTTTTTGAAGGATTTATTTATTTATTTATTTGAAAGAGTTACACAGAGAGGAGAGAGAGAGAGAGAGGTCTTCCATCTGCTGGTTCACTCCCCAACTGGCCGCAACAGCTGGAGCTGCACCTATCCGAGGCCAGGAGCCAGGAGCCTCCTCTGGGTCTCCCACGCGGGTGCAGGGGCCCAAGGACACTGCTTTCCCAGGCCATAGCAGAGAGCTGGATCGGAACTGGAGCAGCCAGGTCTCTAACTGGCACCCATATGGGATGCTGGCACTGAAGGCGGCGGCTTTTACCTGCTATGCCACAGCGCTGGCCCCTAGAAATGTTTTTAATGTCCTTCAGAGGGAGGTTTGGAGGTTTGAATGAAATCATCTTTGCAGTGAATAGCCTCTTACCTGGGGCACGCTGAGTGTTCATCACATTGCAAACAAAGCAAGCCTATTTTATATGAATTAAGATGGTAAAATTTGGCCGGCGCCGTGGCTCAATAGGCTAATCCTCCACCTTGCGGCGCCGGCACACCGGGTTCTAGTCCCGGTCGGGGCGCCGGATTCTGTCCCGGTTGCCCCTCTTCCAGGCCAGCTCTCTGCTATGGCCAGGGAGTGCAGTGGAGGATGGCCCAGGTGCTTGGGCCCTGCACCCCATGGGAGACCAGGAAAAGCACCTGGATCCTGGCTCCTGCCATCGGATCAGTGCGGTGCGCCGGCTGCAGCGGCGGCCATTGGAGGGTGAACCAACGGCAAAGGAAGACCTTTCTCTCTCTGTCTCTCTCTCTCACTGTCCACTCTGCCTGTCAAAAATTAAAAAAAAAAAAAAAAAAAAGATGGTAAAATTTGTTCATGTAAATTTTAAAAAATATTTATTTATTTGAAAGAGTTACACACAGAAGGAGAAGGGGGCGGGGGAGAGAGGTCTTCTATCCACTGGTTCACTCCCCAGTTGGCTGCAAGGGCTGGAGCTGTGCTGATCCGAAGCCAGGAGTCAAGAGATTCTTCTGAATCTCCCACGTAGGTGCAGGGGCCCAAGATTTGGGCCATCTTCTACTGCTTTCCCAGGCCACAGCAGAGAGCTGGATCGGAACCGGAGCAGCCAGGTCTCTAACCGGCACCCATATGGGATGCCAGCGTTGTAGGCGGCGGCTTTACCTGTTTGTTAGCCACAGCACTGGCCCCTGTTCATATAAATTTAGTATGACAGGTATTTTGGCATTTTAGGATCCATTGAGTTTTTGTTTATTGGTGCTTATGGGAGGAGAGCGATCAGGAATATTCTCATTGACTCTGGTGCTGTGCGCTAGGGGAAGAGGCTGCGACTGTATCCCCAGCAAGGCCCTGCTGTACAGGGGGAGGCTGTGCAAATGGTCTGTTCACGTCGGGGGCCTGGAGCCTCGGTCCGCGCTGCTTCCCCGGCCCTGTTATTTTCCTTTTCTATTCCTTGGAAACAAATTTTATAATACAAAACTGGACAAGTGGCCAGCGCCGTGGCTCAATAGGCTAATCCTCCGCCTTGTGGCGCCAGCACACCGGGTTCTAGTCCCGGTCGGGGCAACGGATTCTGTCCCGGTTGCTCCTCTTCCAGGCCAGCTCTCTGCTGTGGCCTGGGAGTGCAGTGGAGGATGGCCCAAGTACTTGGGCCCTGCACCCCATGGGAGACCAGGAGAAGCACCTGGCTCCTGGCTTCGGATCAGCGCGGTGCGCCGGCCGTGGCGGCCATTGGAGGGTGAACCAACGGCAATGGAAGACCTTTCTCTCTGTCTCTCTCTCTCACTGTTCATTCTGCCTGTCAAAAATAAAGATTAAAAAAAAAAAAACCGGACAAGTGTAATTTTATAGTAACACCAAGGAAATATGGATGGCACACAGCATTTCATCCCTAGCTGCCAAGAATAGCTGTCTGGCGACTGCGACCATCGGCCGAAGCAGTCTTTGTGGTGTGATCTCTGCCACCTGTCCGGAGCCCACCGTGTGCTAGCAAACGTCGCCCCAGGCGCTTGGATCCATTTCCAGACTGTCACTCCAACACATTTAAGTTTTTGTTTAAGGCTTGCATAAGCCATGAAACCAAAGGTTGTATTTTCCAGTTAGACCTTGCCAGCCATTAAAGACGAACTCAAGCTGTTGGTCTCGGTCTCCAGTGCATCCCCAGAGTTCACAAAACCGCTACGCTGCACCGCAGGCCAGGCCACGGGGGCCTTCCCAACCTTCTGACCCTGCACCTGGGAGAACCAAGGGCCTTTCTGTTGTGCACAGAGACCTGGGCGCCCAGGAAGCCGCGAACGCGGACCTGGGGTCGGGGGCCCCTCTGCCCAGTCCCCCGCCCCCGCCCACAGCGTGCAGCCCCTTTCTAGGAGCTCAGGACGTTGTGGGTCCAGGTTCGAAAAGCGCGCGCCTCTCTGGGGTTCTAAAGACGGGGTGTGGGTCTCGGCGCCCCGCGGAGCCACGACCCAGCCAGACCTCTGCTCCGTGGAGCCACAGGGCGCGCGGCATGGGGTCAGGAACGGGTCGCTGCTTCCTCCCGCCCA
Source organism: Oryctolagus cuniculus (assembly GCF_051225735.1). Classification (NCBI taxonomy): domain Eukaryota; kingdom Metazoa; phylum Chordata; class Mammalia; order Lagomorpha; family Leporidae; genus Oryctolagus; species Oryctolagus cuniculus. The sequence continues at coordinate 4,549,582 of NC_142887.1, read as the reverse complement.
CCCTCCACGGAGAGGGGTTAGCGGCCCGGGCCAGGGGAGCCCCACTGCTTCCGGTGCCGAGGACGCGCGAGGCCAGCGTCTGCCGCGCCTCCGCCCTGGCGCCGCTGGGCGACCCCAGCTCTCCGGGCCTCGCCGGGATTGGCTGCGGCGCGTATACTTTGTAGCGACCGCGCCCTCTGCTCTGCCCGGCGGGCGCCGTCGCGGCGCCTCCGGCCTCACCGAGGTGCACTCGGAGCACATCCGCGGAGAGGAAGCGGGGAGCGGGCGGCCGGTGCAGGTGAGTTGTGGTGGGGGGGAGGGGTGGTGGGGGGAGGGGTGGCTGGGGTGGGGGCCCTGCAGCACTGAGCCTGGGGCGGGCGCCTTGGCCTCCGCCAGAGCCTGGCGCGCAGAAAGTAGTGGCTCAGGACCACGAACTGGGTGTCGCGGCCGTCGGTAGACTCAGAGAAGCCATGCGACCCTGTCTGCCCCACGCCGGGGCCGACTCCCCAGTGTGCAGGCCCCATCTGGCTTGAGCCCACCCCTGGCCACCCTCCTGCCCTTCCCTGAGGCGGGAATCCCAGGTCTTGAGAGGCGCCCCCCCCCCCCCCCCCCGTCCCTGTCCCCATTCCTGGAGCCAAGGTGCCACGAAGGACCGTGGGTCCAGGGGCCGCCAGCCGACTGTGGTTGCGGGGAGCCCGGAGCCGGGACCCGGGAATGCGGCGCCGGGGACCAGGAGGCAGCAGTGCTGCGCGAAGCGCGTCCCTTGGCGGGGGACCCGAGCGGCGACGCAGGGAGGAAGAACCCAGTCCCGGGCCACACCTCGTGCGGGGCTGCGCGCGGGACCGCCTGCAGGCGCGCGGCGAGGCCTTATTGCGCCATGCATAAACCTGCCTTGCGGGAGCTTATTCCGCAGAAACGAGCCCAGTTAAGGCTGTGTCGCCTGAGGAAGCCGAGGCAGGCTGGTTGCGGTTTGCCCTTCTCGGGGGACACTTTGCGGGTGCCGGCTTTGGCTGGGATTCCTGCCGTCTCGGGCAGCGGCTCTGCTGTTAGAAGTGGGCGTGCCGGCGGCTGCGGGTGCACGCAGCACCCAGGGCACCTGCCCCGTGGATCTTGGACAGCAGTGAGAGGATGCAGAACCGCAGTGCCCTCGGGTTGGACGAGAGGGAAGGTTCAGAGAGGGAGGTAGCAGGGGCCAGTGGTGGCCCTCACAGTGCAGGCTCTGCTGGGGACCTCCGCACGCCACCTCAGAGTGCCTGGGTTTGCAGTGCATGGCTCTCTGGGAGGCCGGCAGGTGGCGGCTCCAGTGCTCAGGTCGCTGCCACTCACGTGGGAGACCCAGACTGAGTCAGACCCCCCCAGCCCTGGCTGCTGTGGAAGTTTGGGGAGGGAACCAGCTGGCGGGTTTTTGCTTCCTTTTTGTCTTCCTGCCTCTCCAATACAGTAAGTAAACAATATTTTTTTTTTTTTGACAGGCAGAGTGGACAGTGAGAGAGAGACAGAGAGAAAGGTCTTCCTTTGCCGTTGGTTCACCCTCCAGTGGCCGCCGCAGCTGGTGCGCTGCGGCCGGCGCACCATGCTGATCTGAAGGCAGGAGCCAGGAGCCAGGTGCTTTTCCTGGTCTCCCATGGGGTGCAGGGCCCAAGCACCTGGACCATCCTCCACTGCACTCCCTGGCCACAGTAGAGAGCTGGCCTGGAAGAGGGGCAACCGGGACAGAATCCGGCGCCCCGACCGGGACTAGAACCCGGTGTGCCGGCGCCGCTAGGTGGAGGATTAGCCTAGTGAGCCGCGGCGCCGGCCAGTAAACAATAATTTTTAAAAAGTGAGATGAACTGTGGTAGGCAGCACCCAACACTTGGCACAGTCAACCTCAGTCGTGAGTGGGGGCGTGGGGGGCAGGGGTTAAAAGGAAACTACAGTGTGTGTGATACTCCAGCCTTTCTCAGGTGAGCCCTTAGTAGTCCTCCGTGGCAAGTGACCACGGCCCAAAGGTCATGGTGTCGCCTGCTTCACAGAGGGGTTGAGGCTGTGTTGGCTGCTCTGTGACTGTTGTCCTTGTTGGCAGAGTGGCCCTGACCTGACGAGGGATGCAGAGCTTCCTGACGCTGCTGAGGGAGCACGGGGGTGCCTGCCCGCCCCCAGCAGAGCTGGTCACCCTTACAGGCAGGCTGTGCCGTGACCTCCAGGATGACCTTGCCCAGGTGCAGCCTTTGGTTGCTGCCATTCTGGACAGCCAACTCCGCCTGCACCTCCTGGACAACGCAGATGTGGCCCTGGTGTGTGCCCGTGTCCTGGCCCAGCAGGAGCAGCAGCAGGCAGCCTGCCGGCTTCTAGAGGTAGGAGTGGGCTGTGGGGTCACAGAGAGGTGTGGGGACTCCTCCTGAGCAACCCTCAGCCTCCCCAACATGACTGAAGTGCCCAGGAGTTAGCAAGGAGCTGCTGGCCCAAGGCTCGCACACCAGCCCCTCTGGCGTGCCTGGGAGAGGTATTTTATAAGCTTGGTCCAAGCCATTCTTACTTGACCAAGTTACACATGGTTTGGCAGTCTGAGTTAAAAGTACCCACTTACCACATCTGTATTTGAGTGGTGATCTTGTGGCAAGCATGGTGCCTACTAGTGAATACAGTGAGTGGAGTAAAACTTGAATCTGGCTTTGGAGAGCTGAAATCCTGATCAGATGGTCAGACAGATCCAGGATCTCAGTCCCCAGCCACGGGTCTACAGTGGAGAACTCTGAAAATGAGAAGTGTCTGTGGCTCATCTGGTGGCAACTTGAACCTCCACTCATTTGGCATCAAAATCTGACCTGCATTGCTAGGAAGCTCTCTATGCTCTTCACCCACCTTGATGACTGCTTGCGTCTTTTGCTGCCTGAATAATGCTGTGTTTGTGGAGGGTGCTGACCCAGACTGCCCTGGGAAGCTGCATGGTCCCTAGTGTGTGCCTGGGTTTCGTTCTGAACTCTGGGAAGTGCTAGATTCCAAAGTGCATCTGGCCCAGGGGTTTGAGTTCACCTTCAGGGTCCCCAGTTCCTTCTGATGGTCCTTATCCGCTGTCCCCGCTCCTCAGAGCTATCATGGAGTCTTCCTGCTGTCTCAGTCTGTTATGTGCTTGGCAGCCAGAGTGGCAGATGAAACCTTGGTGTGCACCTGGGCAGCAGCCCACAGAGCCTCCCTGCTGTCCACACCCGGGCGGGGACTCACAGAGCCTCCCTGCTGTCCACACCCGGGCGGGGACTCACAGAGCCTCCCTGCTGTCCACACCCGGGCGGGGACTCACAGAGCCTCCCTGCTGTCCACACCCGGGCGGGGACTCACAGAGCCTCCCTGCTGTCCACACCCGGGCGGGGACTCACAGAGCCTGTCTGCTCGCCAGGCCCCTGTCCACCTGCCCCTCCTCAGCTTCCTGTGAAGCAGTCTTGTTGGCTTCCTTGCTAACCCTGAAACTCCAGAGATTTCTCTGTCTCAGGACCTTTGAATGTGTCATTCCCTCTGCAGGAGGCTGGAGCCTTGCTCTGTGCGGTCGAAGCCCTCTTAACCTTTTGGTTTCTGCTTTACATTTCAGCCACCAGCTAGTGCCCCTTTTATTCTCCTGTTCAGCCCCTCAGTCCTTCTCCTCCTCACCAGGGGTCCACCCCTTTTGCTGTGTGGGCAAAGGAAAACCGCTGGACTTCCCCTTACCTTGTACTCCTTACCTGCAGCTCACTGCTGTGTGCATCTGCTGTCTCTCAGGGGGGTTGAAGAACTCAAAAGTTGGGGTGGGGGAGGGGAAGCTGGCCCATTTGAGTCTAGCCTGCCCAACTGCCACAGCCTGTGAGGTGACCTGGATGGCCCAGGGTCCCACTGCAGGTCGTGGTGGGGATGGAACGCTGGCGGTCTGGCTCAGGTGCTGCTGCTTGGCCACAGCGAGCTTTCTAGTCAGCGGATTCCTGTTCTTCCAGCAGACATGCCTTCCCAAGATCTGGTGGGTTTGGGGTGGCAGACACAGGTTCCCACAGAGCCCCGGGGGTGGCCGGGGGTGGCCAGAGCTCAGCAGGCTCTTCTTGACAGGGTTGCCGTGTGCCAGGAGGCAGCCATGAGCTGGTGCGGCTCTGGAACGACATCCACTACAGTCTGGCCATGCGGAAGCTGGGCGTGGCTGCGCTGACCCCGGTGCAGAAGTTCCGCTGCAGGAAGAGGTACCCGCGGGTTCACCTGTGGTGCGTCCAGGGGCTCCCGAGGGATTAGGTGCATGGTCCAGACGCCGAAGGGGCTGAGGTGAAATGGGCAGGGAGCTAAGGGCAGGAAGTCAGCCAAAGCAGTAACAGGTGCAACGCATTGTGCTCATGGACTTAAAAGTCTTTCTTTTTTAAAGGTTAATTTTTCTTATTTGAAAGGCAGAGTTGGGGCTGGCACTGTGGCGCAGCGGGCTAACCCCCTGGCCTGAAGCACTGGCATCTCATATGGGCGCCGGTTCAAGTCCTGGCTGCTCCACTTCCAATTCAGCTCTCTGCTGTGGCCTGGGAAATCAGTAGAAGATGGCTCAAGTCCTTGGGCCCCCTGCACCCACGTGGGAGACCCGGAAGAAGCTCTTGGCTCCTGGCTTTGGATAGGTGCAGCTCCAGCCATTGCAGCCAACTGGGGAGTGAACCATTGGATGGAAGACCTCTCTCTTTCTCTGCCTCTCCTCTCTTTGTGTAACTCTGACTTTCAAATAAATATATGAATAAAAAAAAAGGGCAGAGTTACAGAGAGGCAGAGAGAGAAGGAGAGGTCTTCCATACGCTGGTTCACTCCCCAAATGGCCACAACAGCCAGAGCTGAGCCGATCAGGAGCCAGGAGCTTCCTCTGGGTCTCCCACATGGGTGTGGGGGCCCAAGGACTTGAGCCATCTTCTACTCTTTCCCAGGGCATAGCAAAGAGCTGGATCAGAAGTGGAGCAGCCGGGACTCCAACTGGCGCCCATATGGGATGCCAGCACTGCAGGCAGTGACTTTACCTGCTTTGCCACAGTGCTGGCCCCTTAAAAGTATCTTGGCCTTGCTGTGTGCCTGTCACTGAGCCACTCTCCCTGTGCCACCTCAGTCAGGTGGGGTTGGAAACACGTGTCCATATGGAGGGTGGGCATCCTGACCCTCTCCTCCTCCTCCTCCTCACACCCCAAACCTGGGCCTGGCTGGACCAGGGAGCCTGTGGGCAAGGACAGTGAACATGCAGGGGCAGGTGGGACTACTGGACACGTGTGCTTCAGGGCCCGAATCCCTACGTCTAGGCTGAGGTGGCACTTTAAAGAGGTATAGGTTTTAGAAGGAGCCATGCAAAGTGCGCATGTGGGCACACGATGGGCAATAAGTATATGTAATTGTCATGGTCACCGTTGTCAGCACCAAATAAATGTTCCTACTAGTGACTGTTAGAATTATTGCCACTGACACCACTGATGGACCAGAGAACTGAGGCGTGGAAAGGTTAAGTCATTGGCCTAAGATTTCACAGGAGAGAGATGCGAGGCCAGGATCCCAGCCAGATGTGGAGACTTCATCACGCATGTGGAGACAGGCAAGGGCCGCTCCCTACAAGCCAAGCAGTGAAAGCTGCTGGAGCCCCAGCGAGTGGCCACCGGAGGAAGACGGGGTGGATTCGTTTTGTACCACAGAGATGTAGCGCATGGTGCTCGCTGCCTGGAAAGGGGCTGTGAGACAAGTCCTTAGGAGGCCAGAAGCTGGCCAGCTTTGGGGTCTCTGGGGCTGCTGACAGCACAGGCGGTTACCTGGGGAGCCGCATGGATGGTGGGATCCTGCCCAGCTGGTCGGGAGGCAGCTCCTGCATGCTGGGCGCTGGGAAGTGCTGGGATACCTCGGCTTTGCATCCTGGAGCTGGCACTGAGATGTGAGCACGGACGACAGACAAGAAAACAAAGTGGATCCCATCATCTGGGGTGAGAGGCGCTGTGCAGAGAGCATGTTCGGAAGGGGGCTCCCTTGTGTTGGGTCTTTGCCCTGGGGAGGGGGCTGTTGCAGACAGTGTCGGCAGACACACCTGTCCTAGCCTTGGAAAAGGATTCTGACCCTGGGGGAGGTGGTGGCCTTGTGAAGTGTTTCTGGCAGAGGGAGCCTCGAGTTCAAAGGCCTGGGCTCAGGAGGCGTCCATGCCCTGGGGGGAAAGGGGTGTTCCTGACCGCTGGAAAATGTGGAAATGGTCTTAGCCTGTGGCCACAGGAAAAAGCGTGGCTGGATTTTCCCACCCTGCCCTAGAGGACCCCCAGGAGGCTGGCGGGTGAGCAGCACAGAGCCCTGGGCTGTGTTCTGACAGGCAGCCATCAGGAGGGGAAGTTCTTGGGGGATCAGGGTGTGGCCCAGGACCCAAACTGTGGCCCGAGAATGTGTAGACGTGTTCACGTGGAGACAGAGCTGGGGGTCTGCTGTCAGGGAGCACCTACTGCTGGAGGTGCAGGAGAGAACACAGCCGAAGCCAGGGCTCTGGGCCTGAACGGGCACCCCCGGGCCAGGGTGCTTTCTCCTTTAAGATGCACGGGGGCTGGGAGGGGGAGGTTTAGAGAGGACTTCCACTTGGGCTGTGTGAGGTGCCAGATGCATTATGGATGCCCACGCAGGCATTTGGAGACAGAGCTTCAGCTGGCAGGCGATCTTTGTTCTTAGTGGGAAAAGCGTGTACACAGCAGTAGGCAGCGTGGTGCGACGGCTGAACACCTCCCTTGTGCAGCTGCGGTGGTGGAGAACCCGTCGTCGCTTGTTATGGTACAGGAAACGCCCTGAGGCCCAGAGAGGGGGGTGTCCCCCCTGGTCCAGGACACACACCTCTAGCTTTGCAGCCTAGAGAAGGGGGTGGCGAGATGAGAGGAAGTCCAGGCGAGAGCAGGGCTGAGGAGTGACCCCTGGTCTTGAGGTGCCGGCTCCGAGCCTTTCCATGGAGTGGAGAGGAGGTGGCCGCAGTGGCGCTAGACCCATCGTGCAAGTGTCGCTGGCGTACGTGGGGTAGCAGCTGCAGGGGAGGCTTGCAGGAGGCTTAGCAGCTCATGAAGTGACTGCCCAGAAGGAGCGGGAGCGTGGAAGCGGAACAAGTTTAGGAGCAGAAGAGGTGGGAGCCTGAGTCAGGCATGGCTGGGCTCCTCCAAAGGAGCTGGCGCCTCCACTCTCCGGGGTCCCTGCGGGTATGGGGTGTGCGGTGGGCCGGCAGGCGGGGGAGGGCACACCTGACAGTCTTGGTGGGGGGGCTGCTGGAGTGGAGAAGGGAGGGGCAGGGGGCGGAGCTACGCAGGGAGCTAGGAGGAGGGCAGAGTGTGCGGCCTCACCCGGACACAGGAAGGGGTGGGGAAAGACTGCGTGGAAATTTCACCCCGGGTGGGGACAGGTCCTGGGAGGTCTGCCGGATGCGTGCGCGGGAGGGGGCCTCCTGGAGGGGACTGCCGGCCGAGCCAGGGCCGGGAGCCTGCTGCCTGTAGGACTGCAGGGCGCACAGAGGTCGCCCCAAGCAGAGGCGGCCCTCGCCCAGGACGGGGCCGCGGGATGCAGACGCCGCGGGCGTCGGGGCCAGGCCCTAAGCGGAGCGCAGATGTGAAGGTCCCGTTTCCCCTGTCCTCGTCCAGGAACCCCCCGCCGCCCTGCCTCTGCCCCGACGGCCTGAAGAGCCGAAACTTCCCCAGCGCGGTCCGCCGGAGGCTCCGGGACTTTGCCTTGGGCGTGAGCAGCCACCCCAGCAAGGCCGAGCGGGTAAGAACCACCTGGCTCCCTCATCGCCCCGGGGGACCGTGGCCAGTTGGGCGCCATGTCCACCGAGGGCACTCCAGGGCCCTGTCAGGCGCCCGGCCTGGGCCGGGAGGATGGAGGGGATGGACGCGCAGGGTCTGGGGCCGCTCGTGGAGCCTGGGGTATCTCCCTCCGCGGTCACCCTGCAGCCCTTGGCACGCTCCTGCCGAGCCTTCCCGGCTCACTGGCCGGCTCTCCACCTCCTGGGGTTCTGAGCTCCGGCCCTTGGGGTTATAACATGGTTTCGGGCTGTGCTCAGGGCTCCTGATGCCACAGACCCAGCCCCTCCGGAGTTCAGGGTGTTCCCAGTCTGCCCTTTGGTCTGCTCAGGGCCCCCTGGGGCGCACAGACCCCTGGCCGGGAGTGGGGCTCAGCCTGGGGTGTCTGCCTTTCGCCGCATGCACGCCCAGCACCAATGGAACAGGTACCGTGTCTGCCACCATCGGAGAGGTCGGGCTGGACTCTGAACCCCCTTTCTTGGTGGACGCTGGACGCGAGCTTTTGGAGTTGGACCCACGTGTGGGCAGCGTGGCCCAGGGGTTGGAGACAAAGCTAATTGTGTTTGGGGGCAGGAGAGTTTGGCTTTGGAGACGAGCCTGACTGCCGAGCAGATCTACAACTGGTTTGCTAATTACCGGCGGCGCCAGAGGACCCTTCAGCAGCGCCTGGAGCCAGCCCAGCAGGTGGCCGCAGGCGATCCCAGTGCAAAGGCGAGGCATCTGGACCTTCAGCCCTCTGGGTTCCTGCGCAGGCCTCAGTGGTCAGGTGGGTGAACCCAGGGCCCCAGCGTCCTTGTGACTGGAGACTGATTTCTGACGCGCTCTCCCACTGGGTCCCTTGTCTGGGGCCTGGCCAGTACAGGGTCACTGTGGTTACAGGTACAGCCTCTGCCCACGTTCAGCACTCACCTTGCGGGCACTAAGATCCTGAAGGCGGAGTCAGTCTGTGCTCAGGATTGGCCTGTAGGTGCCCTACTGCAGGTCCAGGCTACTTCTGTGGCCGGAACCTAGGAGTGCTGCTGGAGACAGGGGCATCTGTGCGGCCAGAGCGGCCACAGGGAAGGGATCAGGCGAGATTCGGGAAATCAGTCAAGCTCCAGGATGTGGAGAAGAGTTCAGAACTGGCCTTGATTCAGACCAAGGACAGAGCAGGAGACGGAACTTCGGGATGCCCCAGTGGCACAGCCTTTCCCGGCCTGCAGGACTGCTCTCACCTGCCGGGAGGGAGGCTGAGACTCGCCGCTCACATCTCCCCTCCCGTCTGGTCTGTTTGCAGCAGTGCATGGGGAGACTGGGCATCAGCAGTGCCCAGAGACCATCCAAAGACCCTGGGAGGCCCTGGCCCTGGTCACGGACATTCCTGGAGACGAGGTGATCTCAAAGCCTCTGGCTGCCAGGTACTGTCACCCCGTGGGCCGTGGGACCATCTCCCCTGTTCAGTCTGCCTCCTCAGCTGAAGACCAGGATGTGGAGTGGGCGTGGCTTTGCTGGGGCTCCAGGTCAGTGACTGCTGATGTTCTGAAGGAAGGGGAAGCCGCCAGCAAGGAGCCCACATCAGGCACAGAATCGGGGCAGCTCCTGACCCAAGTCTTGCGCCCCCAAGCAGGAAGCCTGGCCTGAGCCCATGTGTATTTTTAGAAGGGAGGAGGTTGACTGAGAGGGAAAACATGCAGCTCTACTAAACCCAGCTGTCATTGTGGTTTGTAAATGGGTTGTATTTTGTCTGTTCTGCATTGCACTGTGTTAGCATGTTCCGCTGTGCAGGTGCCCTGTGAGCGCTGTCTGCCCTCTCTGTCCTGCTGTGATGAGGCAGGAACCTGGGTTAGTGTTGCAGGAGTTGAGAGATGGAAGGTGAAGACAAGGTGCAGGCTTTTTTGAACCCGAGATAATAAATTGAATGATGGCCACACAGACCATAAGTATAACCAGTTTATTATATTATTTATTATTATAAAGGAAAGCACACTTTTTAATAAGATTTATTCATTTGAAGGAGAGAGAGAGATTAATTTTCCATCTACTGGCTCATTCCCCAAATGACCACTGTCGCTCCCCGTCTTCGTGGAGGAACGACACTAAGCCCTGCCTAGGCTTCATATCCGAGTCACGGCACCATTATGTCGCTCCCCCTCTTCGTGGAGGAACGACACAGGACCCTGCGCTGTTCTTTCGTCTGCTCGGCCCTCCCCGGGTTTGCTGCTGGTTCTTCCCGGGTTGGCTACCGTCCCTTCCACCTCCGTGGAAGGGCAGTTCCCCCTGGCCACATTCCCCACTTCCGCAGGGGAGCGGCACACCGCCGGCCGGCTCTCTCGGGGGCTGCACAGGTGTTCCCCTTAGATGTTCCTGGTGCATGCCGTCTCTCTCCTCCTTTATAGTCCTCCTCCGCCAATCCCAACTCTGCTACCCACACGCCGAGTACGCTGCTCTCCTCCAATCAGGAGCAAGTCCTACAGTTTATTGGTTGAACTGGAGGCAGCTGTGTAGAAGCTGTTTTTCTCCTCTCCCAGCGCCATATTGTGGGGGAGCAGATGCATAGAATAAGTCTTAATTCCAGTAACTTAGTCTAAGTCCGGGTTGCTCCCCACAACCACAGTGGTGAGAATTGGGCCAGGCCAAAGCCAGGGAAGCAGGAGCTCCATCCAGGGTCCCAAGCACTTGGGCCATCCTCCACTTCCTTTCCAGTGCATCAGCAGGGAGCTGGATTAGAAGTGGAGCAGTCGGGACTGGGACCATTGTTCCAGTCTGGGATGCTAAGAGTTACCGGCCACAGCTTAACCCGCTGCACCACAACACCAGCCCTGAGAAAGTGCACCTCTGAGAGAGTAGATGTAAAATAAAATAGTGCTGTTGTTGAGGGCAGGGAAGGGGCTTACCAAAGCCTACGTGACACGGTGAGCATTCCTGGGATATTAATGTTTTTTTAAATCGACTTCTGCCTCATAGTCCTTTAAAAATCAACCATCATGTATTCATCCAAGGATTAGGCTCTTGCTAATCATTTTAGTGCTGCAACACTTGATTGAAGCTCACTGTAAATAAACTAATGCACATCATGTTTGTTCTGGATTAAGTGTGTCTAGAACCCAGGTCTGTGAGAACCCAGCCCTTGCTGTGGCAGCCACAGGGGAATCGTGGAGGCACGGTGATTGGTGCTGTGCTGGGTCCCACAGCCTCATGATTGAGTCAAGACAGGAGCCTGCAGTCTTGACCTTGGCTACAGTCTCCTCCCAAACCCCACTGCCCTTCCCTGAGGGAGCCTCTGTCCACCAGGGGACAGTGTTTGCTGTGTCTTCCAGGTCTCTGCAGGGTGGTGAGATGCACCAGGAAGAGCCTGGCTGTGATCCTGTCTCCATCCCCACCATCTCCCCTGGCTCTGGTCTCTGCCCTCTGCCTACTGACAGCAACATGGTGGAGCCCTCTCTGGCTGCCCCCGATTCGTGGCTGATGTCCCTAGCGCTGACGTCCTCCAGGGAAGTTTCGTTCCAGACTGGACAGCTGGTCCCAGGATACAGGCAGGACTTTGGGATGCACCCTACAGATGCTGCTCTGGCTGTGTCCGTCACTGCCCTCAGCGATCCCAGCCCTGCAGGTGGGTCTACTTTGAGCAGACTGTGAGTTCCTACAGCTGGTGCTGCAACTACTGGGGTCTCGTTTGAGGGGATGGAAAGTCAGTGGGTAGAGCCATGATTTTCTGCTGGAATCTGTGGTGCAGCCAGAGCAGAGACTTCCTACAGACCTCCTAGACTGTTCATTTTCTGAAAAAAGTGTGCACAAGACTGAGAAACAGTAACGCTTCCAGAGTGGAAATGAACTGATTGCCACTCTGCACTGCCCACTTCAGCCCACCTGCCTTCCCCGGGGGGCACCTGACGCTGCTTAGCCTCCCCTTCCACCCTCAGCCTGTGATACAAGTATTGTTGGTTTAGTCTCTTAGTTACGTTGTAGCTGTCGACACCTGTAAAGAGTATCTGCGCTGTGGCTCACTTGGCTAATCCTCTGCCTGTGGCGCCGGCACACTGGGTTCTAGTCCTGGTTGGGGAGCCAGATTCTATCCCGGTTGCCCCTCTTCCAGTCCAGCTCTCTGCTGTGGCCCGGGAAGGCAGTGGAGGATGGCCCAAGTGCTTGGGCCCTGCACCCCGTGGGAGACCAGGAGGAGGCTCCTGGCTTCGGATCGGCCCAGTGAGCCGGCCGTAGCGGCCATTTGGGGGGTGAACCAATGGAAAAGGAAGACCTTTCTGTCTCTCTGCCTGTCAAAAAGAAAAAAGAATATCTACTTAGATGCCTATTTTTTTTGTTGGACGCAACAGAATTTTGCGAGTTCCTACCTTGTGAGTCACTATGCATTTACCTGCATTTCCTAATATTCCATGGGTACTTCTCAGTTTGAAGAGTATTGATTTGAAAGGCAGAGTGAAAGAGAGCTTCCACCCATTGTTTCACTCCCCAGATGGCCACAACAACCCGGTCTGGTAAGGCCAAGAACTAGGAACTCCATCCAAGTCTCCCACAGGAGTGGCGGCCGTATTTCAGTGCCTTTCCAGGTGCGTCAGTAGGAAGCCGAATCAGCAGCAGGGCAGTCAGAGCTCAGACCGGCGCTCCAGTGAGGGTGCCAGCAGGAGCCACAGGTTGCGGTTTAACCTACTGAGCCGCAGCACTGGCCCAGCTTCCTGTCTTCTTGAAGTTACTAATTGCCTTCGTGTTTTCCACATCATCTGCTTTTGTGACGGGGATGCTGTGTTTCAAGCATCCCACTTGAAAACTTACTGCTGGAGCCTTCCTTTTTCCTGTCCCTGGTCAGCTGACTTCTCTCCACAGGGCGGGGTCATCCCCAGAGCTCCCTGGTTGCTCCAGTACCTCCTAAGCTGCAAGACTGTCTGTTTTTTTTTTTTTTTTTTTTTAAAGATTCGTTTATTAGGCCGGTGCCACGGCTCACTAGACTAATCCTCCGGCTTGCGGTGCCGGCACACTGGGTTCTAGTCCCAGTCGGGGCGCCGGATTCTGTCCCGGTTGCCCCTCTTCCAGGCCAGCTCTCTGCTGTGGCCAGGGAGTGCAGTGGAGGATGGCCCAAGTGCTTGGGCCCTGCACCCCATGGGAGACCAGGAGAAGCACCTGGCTCCTGGCTTCGGATCAGCGTGGTGCGCTGGCTGCAGCGCGCCGGCCGCGGCGGCCATTGGAGGGTGAACCAATGGCAAAGGAAGACCTTTCTCTCTGTCTCTCTCTCTCACTGTCCACTCTGCCTATCAAAAAAATAAATAAATAAAAAAATTCGTTTATTATCTATTTAAAAGAGTTACAGACAGAGAGAGAGGGAGACAAAGAGATCTTCTGTCTACTGGCTCACTCCCCAAATGTTTACAGTGGCTAGGGCTGGGCTGAGCTGAAGCCTGGAGCTTCATCCAGGTCTCTCACATGGGTGCAGGGGCCCAAGCACTTGGGCTTTCCCAGAGCATTTGCAGGGAGCTGGATTGGAAACGGAGCAGCTATGACTCAACCTTTACCCACTACTCCACAACACCTGTCCCCAAGCTGCAGGTTTTGTTTTTTTTTTTTTTTTCTCAGCTCCCTTGTTAACTTTATAAGAATGGTTGCCTTCAGGAGACATTTTCTGAGTCCTTGCTTGTTCTAAAAATGCCTATAATATGCCTTCACAATTTATTAACAATTTGGTTAATAAATAATTGGTTAATAAATAATTCTGAGGTGAAATACTTTGTATTCTCAGAAATTTGAAGGTGTTATGTCAGTTTTTTGCGGCATTCAGTGTTTTCCAATCAGATATTATTCTGCAGGTAACTGATTTTTTCTCTTTTAGAACTCTTACGTTCTTTTTTTCCCTGCTGTTCTGAAACTTCGCACTGATGGCCCCAGGTGTGGGTCTTTGTAGCTCTTCTTGCTGTGTAGCCTTTTAGCTTAAAGAAAAAGGTCAGGGCCAGCACTGTGGTGCAGTGGCCCCAGCCTGCAGCACTGACATCCCATATGGGTGCTGGTTCGTGTCCTGGCTGCTCCACTTCTTATCCCTCTCTCTGCTATGACCTGGGAAAGCAGTGGAAGATGGCCCAAGTCCTTGGGCCCCTGTGCCCTCATGGGAGACCCAGAAAATGCTCCTGGCTCCTGGCTTCGGATCAGCTCAGCTCTGTCCATTGCGGCCATCTGAGGAGTGAACTATCGGATGGAAGACCTCTCTCTCTCTCTCTCGCTCTCGCTCTCTCTCTCTGACTCTACTGCTCTCTGTAACTCTGTATTTCAAATAAATAAAAAAATACTTTTTTTAAAAAAAGTTCTTCTTAAGCTCTGGACATTTTCAGTAATATTCTCTGCCCCACGCTCCAGTCCCTGTCAGGCGCCGGTTGCTGTGTGACTACACTTGCATCCTGATTGCAGAACTCTGGCTGCTGTGTTGGTGACTTCTCAGTTCTCTGTCTCTTAGAGAAGACGTGACCCATCCCTCCACCATGCCTGAGCTGGAGTGTCCAGATCAGTGCTCAGACTTTTCTCCTCTACCCAGAGTTTCCTTACAGCCTGGCATGGAAGAGCAAATATCAGGAAGCGGGAGCAGGTCTTACTGCAGCTGGTCTGGGCGGCCCCGGGCACACAGCCACCTTGGTGAAGGTGGTTGCTGTGAACAGGAGGGAGGACAAAGGCAGCCGCCTCAGCAGGCCTGGTGTTCTCTGTCTTAAGCTGGGCCACCTCCAAGCCGCCTGATAGACTCACAGCAGAAAGGACTCTGTTTTCTCAGGCCTCTTGTCTCCTACATGGGTGTCTACCCTCAACTGACCAATCCATCATAGCCATCGTGTGTGTGTGTGTGTGTGTGTGTGTGTTTTTTAAAAAGATTTATTTATTTGAGAGGCAGAATTACAGAGACACAGAGAGAGAGAGAGAGGTCTTCTTTCTGCTGGTTCACTCCCCAGCAGTTATGATGGAGCCAAAGCCAGGAGCCAGGAGCTCCACCCAAGTCTCCCACGTGGGTGCAGGGGCCCAAGCACTTGGCCATCATCTGCTTTCCCAGGTGCGCTGGCAGGGAGCTCGATCAGAAGTGGGGCAGCTGGGGCATAAACCGGTGCTCACGTGGTGTGGTGGCATCGCAGCAGCAGCTTAGCCGCTGTTCCACGACACCAGCCCCTTTCATAGCTGTCTTGAAAAATGAAAGATACTGTGAGGTCGTCTCTGAAACATTTTAAGTAGCGGAGAAGCCAGGAGAGGGCAAGGTTGTGACAGCCCCACACCTTGGGGAAACCTCACTGAGACCTCAGGAAGGGCTGAGGGCTGAGCGCTTCATGAACCAGTGTGAGAGGAGACAGTGGACAGGAACCCTGAGCAGACCCCGGTGCTCGGAGATCTGGGACGAGAGAGCAAAATGTGCAGCCAGCAGAGCTCAGCTGTGTTTTGCTCTCCTGAAGGCTAACGAGACTGTTAAGATCATGGCTGTCATGGTCGCTTCCTTGGGGAAGCTGAGGCTGGGGGACAGTGGCCTGACTGCTGCAGCACAGCTGCGTCTTGCTGCCTACTTCAAGGTCGTGGTGGTCCTCCGTGTGGGCTGTACTCCCACTACCAGTGTGGTGTGGAACTTGTTTACTTGCAGGATTTGCTGAGCCATCCAGTGGTCATCTCCAGAGTGTGTACCTGGAGGAGGGCCCAGGCCCAGGCAGTGGCCGGGCAATGCAGGTGGGCGGTTTCCTGGTGACACAGTCCCTGCTGCAGACTCCTGAATTCAGCCTCCCCCAGAGGTAAGCTCCACAGAGTCCCGGGTTGAGACGATGCTTTCGGTGTGTAGAGGGGTAGAGCCTGGCCTGTAGGTGCACTGCCTGAGACTGTGCCAGTGGAGCCCTCTCCTACAGTGCCCCCAGCCCGCGTCTAGCAAAAACGGTCCTTCGGAAAACAGCACTGAGAACATCCGAGCAGGTGTGGACACTCTGAAATGTGCGCAGTGCTCTTGGCTCACCCCTTCCCTGAGTCCCAGCAGCCTCCTTCTGTTGTTTCCTTTTCCCTAAGCAAAGACTGTTGGTTTCCAAGCAGGCTCAAGATCCCGATTTCATTTTCTAAATTATCATTTTAAAGGGACCTGGCGACGGGGGGTGGGGAGGAAGAGGGTGGCGTGTTGGACAGTCCAGGTGGGAATTTGCTGTTGGTGGCATCAGTGCTGTAGCCTGATGGGAATGCAGAGAGGAAGGTGCCAGGACCAGGACAGGGGCCAGGAGACACAGATGGGAAGAATGGAGGATTGTGACAGGGATCTGGGGTCCTCTGGCGGAGGGAGCACTGCCGCCCACCCCATTCCAGGGGATGTCAGCCACCAGGACAGGTCCTCAGGGGACAGGCTCTCTGTACTCTCAGAGACAAAGGCCAGGTTAGCTCACAACAGGCGACCAGTGGACTCACTTTCCTGTTCACGACTGGGAGCTGAGATGTGGCACATGTTGCCACCGCCGCATGTTCCTCTTGGCTCCTGTCTGCTGCATGGCCATTGTGACCCTTCCTCCTGCTCCTCTGACCTCTTGCTCCTTCCTGATCGCCCTTGCTCTCATCTGAGGACCTGCACTCCACCGAGATGTGCTTGGCACCTGTGTAGACGCAACGACACAGTTTTCCCGGTGTGACCTCCGTGTCCACCACAAAGCCACAGCACTGATGAGGACCTGAACTCTTGCCTTTCCCGTGCTGTCCCCGGACCACAGGTCTGTTTCCTTCAGTGAAGAGTAGGCTTGTTTTGAAGACTTTGGGTAAATACAAACATACAGACACACAGCTTTCTCACTTATTTGGGTTTGGCCTGGCTCACTGAATGTAACTACTTTGAGATTTACCCTGTTGTCCGGGGCACCAACAGTCCACCCCTTTCTGCTGCTGAGCCCTGCGCCATGGCACGGGTGAGCCTGTTTCTGGATCGATTTTCCTGCTCTGAACAGACCTGTGCCAGTTACTCTGTGTTGGCTTTTATTTCTCCAGGAGTTCCTGGGTCTGTGATGGCTGGGTCCCGTGCTAGGCGTGTGCTGTCACACGTGGGAGTGCCAGTTCATCCCCTGCTCAGCTCACGTGGTTAGGAACCTGTTGTCCTGCACGGCTGTGCCGGTTGCTTGCCCAGATCACCCCGTAGGCGTGTGTTGCGTATTTAAGAACCTCTGACCGTTGTGCCGGGTGACTGCGTCTGTCCCTTCCTGCCCTTCGTCCTGCTCTCCTCTTGTCTCCTTCACGTCCCAGGCCTGCTCCTGGTCACCTGCTCTTGTGCTCCCCGGCTCCGTCTGCAGGAGCCTGTTTGACACCCCTTGTGACCCTCGGAGCGACCCTGTTTGATGGGATTCACGTTCTCTCAACACTCCACAGACAAGAGGGCCAGTGGGAAGAGTGTCAGTTTGTGATCAGTATATCCAACACCTAGGAGAGCTCTTGAAGGGGAGAAAGCACAGCTGGGTAGATTTTCTCACCTGTGCCCTGGAGACAGAACCTTTCCTTACACTGCCTGTTCCAGCCCTCCAGAGCTGCTGCCGGCCTCGTCCACCTCCCTCAACCCTGGGTCTGCCATGGAGCTGAGTCAGCACCTGCCCTCTAGCCAGGTGAGGCCATCTTTCGAGTACCTGGTGTTAGCTTCTGAACTCTGGATCTGCATCTCATGGCTAACAAGAGCTCAGCTAGGGCTGTTGGTGGGAATGACCAGTGGGCAAAGATGACTCGTGGCTGGTAGTGGACCAGGAGCTGGGGTGTGGCATGGCCATGGGGCGGGTTCCCTCTGGAGTTCATCCTGTGGCTCTGCACAGTGTCAGGGTTTCCAGGAGGGAAGCACGTGCTAGAGTCTGTCAGAGGCAGTCTCACTGTGAACTCTGTTGGTTTTTCCAGGTGCAGTGGTCCGGTGGCCAGGCTTCCTGCGATGCCTTCTGGGGAGCCAGGATGCTCCTGGAATTCTCAGGAGGCAGCCTGGGCTGAGCTGTCCCTTGGGAGCCAGGCCAGCGCCCCAGGAGGACTCGGTGTGGGTTGTCTGGCTGCTCAAGACCCCCAGCTGCCGAGCTTTGTGTTGGATAGAGTTCTCAGGTCCCCAGAGGTCCCTGAGTGGCTCTGCTGAGAAGCGCTGAGAGCCGCTTAGCCACAGCCATGTTGGGACAGTTTAGTTGGCAACTCCCTGTGTTGTGGAATGCACCTGAGAAATGTTGTGTGTGCAGCCGGCAGAGGCAGATCTGTTCCACTCAGGCAGGGACGGATCAGAGTCGAGGTCCCCCTGAGTTTCAGAGAGAGGAGGGTGGTCCACGGCTGCTGCCTGCACAAGGCCACACTTCCCTGTGCAGCCACTTTCTGCGGGAGGCCTGGGAGGTGAGCGTGCTGACCTTTCTGCTGGTGGGCTTCTCCTTGAGTGCTGAGACAGACATGGTTGGCATTGCCCTGCTGGGCACAGTAGAGTGGTTTTCCCTTCGGGTTGTATTGCATTGTGTTTGTTTAACAAATGTTGTGTTCAACCAAATTAAAGTTTAATCTTTTGAACTGCCCGTTTTCACCAAAACTGCATCCTGACAGGCGTGTGTGTAGAGGTGTAGCAATTAACACCAGCCTTTCGGTACCTGGCTGACATTCCATGGTGGGATCCCATTACCTGATGTCTCGTTATCTGACTGATGGACGTGTGGGTCGCTTCCAGCGTCTCTTACAAGGAGCATTAGGGTGGGTATCTCCTCCCCTGCCCTTTGCTCCTTGTGTGCTTACTGCCTCAGTGAATTCCTGGAAGCTGAATTTCCGAGTGAGTCTTGGGAACCCCTGGTGTGGACTGTGCGTCCTGGGAGCATCTGTTGACTGGGCCTGTGCTCCTCTGCCCGTGTGCCCATATCAGAGGGGAGCTGTGTTTGGGCTGGGCTGAGATTTAGACCCTGGCCTTACTCTCAGAAGGACTCAAGCTGATCTGTGAGAAAGTCGAGGCCCAGAGCCCTCCCTGTGAGTCCGTGTGTGTGAGAATGAGGAGCCACAGCTGGGAGCCCCAAGGCTAGAGGGTCAGGAAGCAGGAACAACTTGACTGAGATTGGAGAAGGCCGTGTGGGCCATGGGAGAAGGAGTGGAGCAGCAAAGACAAGAACAGGAGCCTTGGGGTGTTCCGCCCAGAAGCCATCACATTGCTCCCCTGTGACCCAGCGTGACCTGGCCGTCCTCAGGCCTGCAGGAGATTCTGCCGCAGTGGGGGGTGGGGGGCAGCCATTTGCTGCCTGTTGCGGGAGTGCCAGGCCCCCACGAGTCCCATGAGGCTGGGTCCCCTGAGCTGAGCAGCACCAGTGGCTACTCTGCTTTGGAGAATGACAAGAGTTGGGGGGGGGGGTGTTCTCTGAGCCCATTCTGGCCTGAGTGAGAGCAAGGAGGTGCCTCTCTGGTAGGTGGTCTCAGGCAAGACCCTGGCAGCCCAGCTGCATTAGGACCTCCAGGGCATTTTGCCCCCTCCTCCCGATCCTGCTATGGGTTCTGTCCTCAAGGCTCTTGAGCCCTGACTCCACTGCCTGTGTTGTGTCCGTTTTCGGGACAATGGACTGAAGTCTCAGGCTGGTCCTTGGCTGGGGCCAGACCTCCCAAGAAAGGCACCTGTGCGGTGTGAGACGGCACCCCTGCTCAGCTCACCAAGTCTCTGCCCTCTCTTCTTTCTGGCTTTGTTCCTAGCCTTTCTGAGAGGAGGGTTGTGGGGTCCTCAGCCTGTTCTGCCCACACCTTGGGGACACAAGTGAGACGCCCTGACTGGGTGCAGCCTGGCGCCTTTGTGAGCACCTTTTCCGCTGAGACTACAAAGGGTACCTGGCTGTTCCGAACCGGATGTCTGAGAGGAGGCCGGAGCAGGTTTCTGGGTGGGTGTGACCCTTCTGGGGCTTTCTGGGCTCCAGGAGCAGCGTGATGGTGACCAGCTCAGTGACCAGCTGCAGGAAGGCTGACCCCCATCCCTGTGTCCTCATCCTCCTGTTGGACCCAGGAGGGAGAGAGCTACAGGGGCTTGCGTTTGTTTCCTGTGTTGACCGGCACAGTATCACAGTCTGGGTGGTTCAGAGCAACAGATTGGTCATCTCCCAGCTCTGCGACCCAGCGCCTGGGAGCAAGTTGTTCCCAGAGCTGTACTCCCCCTGCCAGTGCGGCCTCTGGTAGTTCCTCTGCCTGTGAGAGCAGAGCTCCGGTCTTCAGTGTTCTTGTAAGGCCGCCACAACACACACCAAACCAGAGTTAGAGGAAAGGTTTGTGGGGTGAGGGAAGCCCGATGGGTCGGGGGGAGAGGATGAGAGGATGAGAGAGAAGAGGAGAGTGTAAGAGAGATCAAGAGAGAGCATGTGTGCTGGAACAGGTCCCATTAAACCTTTGCCTGGAGGTGGGCAGGGAAGTAGGCGCAGCGAATCCAATCAGGGTGGGGGTGGAGCTGACGCTGATGGTTGGGCCATGGGGCTTAAGCCTACTATGCAGGGTGGTGACAGGGGCAGGGCCTAAGATGGCATCTGGGGCATGGATGGCGCCACAGATAAGACTGCGCCATTTTACTAACAGTTCTCCCTGTGTGTGCTTCTGTGTCCAGAGTCCTCCTTTTTTAAAGACACAGTCCTAGTGGATTAAGGCTGGCCCTAGTGACTTCATCTTAACTTGGAGCTCTGCGAAGATACTGTTTCCATATGAAGTTACAATCACAGGTCATGGGGTTAAATTTTTAATAACGGAATCTGGGGGACAGAATTCATCGCAGGACGATGTCCCTGGCTCTGGTAGGCATCTCCATCTCCTCTCTGTGGGGCCTGGTGCTGGTCAGTGGGGGTGAGGCGGCCCCAGAATGCATTTTAGGCATCTAGAGAGAGGGAGGGGTATGGCAGAAGTGAGTGCATGTGTCCCCAGCTCTGACAAAATACAGAGTCTTAGTGTGAATCCTGGAGCTGGCCTCTGGGAAGTCCTGGGTCAGGGTGGGCCAGGCTGGTGAGGCTTCATGTGGGCCCACTTCAAGATTAGACACAGCAGTGTGGCCTGGACACATGTTCATTTGACTCAGAAGCGCTTGCTGAGTGGCCTCTGGATACCTGGCTCTGAGCTGGAGCCCGAGTGTGAAGCCCAGGTTGAGAACAGCCAGGCTCAGGAGGCAGCTGATGCCTGCAGCGAGAGAAAACGTGAACACTGGGCTGGGGACGGGGTGGTGGCATTCCTTCAAGGTGGGTCACAGGGCATCTCAACAGAAGCCACCTGCAGTTCTCCCTGGAAGGTGGCTCCTGCGGGGCCTGTGCTGCTCCAGGCCTGAGCGTTCCTCCCAAGGCGGTGCGTAGGCCTGCGTGTAAACCTGGGCTTTTGCCCTCATCCTGGAGTAGCCCCTTCATCTGTGCCCATACCGCACATTTGTGCCTCCAGGTGTCTCCTGCCCACTTTGGCCTGTGGGCAGGTCTGAGGGTCAGGGCAGGTCAGGAGGAGTCAGATCCCAGGACCCCGCTGCGTGGGGCCCGGATCCCTTCACGTGTTTGGCCACTGGGAGTAGAACCGCCTGCGGTTACATGCACATCTGTCTGCATAACAGCATGCAGACTCTTAGGAGGGGCCAGTGTTGTGGCACAATGCATTTATGCTGTCACTCTCTCTTTTTTTTTTTTTTTTGACAGGCAGAGTGGACAGTGAGAGACAGAGAGAAAGGTCTTCCTTTGCCATTGGTTCACCCTCCAATGGCCACCGCAGCCGGTGTGCTGCAGCCGGTGCACCACGCTGATCCAAAGCCAGGAGCCAGGTGCTTCTCCTGGTCTCCCATGGGGTGCAGGGCCCAAGCACTTGGGCCATCCTCCATTGCCTTCCTGGGCCACAGCAGAGAGCTGTCCTGGAAGAGGGGCAACCGGGACAGAATCCGGCGCCCTGACCGGGACTAGAACCCGGTGTGCTGGCGCCGCTAGGCGGAGGATTAGCCTGTTGAGCCGCGGCACAGGCCTTAAGCTGTCACTTTCAATGCCAACATCCCATATGGGTGCTGGTTTGAGTCCCGGCTGCTCCACTTGCAATCCAGCTCCCTGCTATTGTGCCTGGGAAAGCAGTAGAAGATGGCCCAAACACTTGGGTCCCTGCACCCATGTGGGAGACCTGGGTGGATGGAGTTACAGGCTCCTGTTTTCTGACTGGCTCCAGCAGGTGGAAGATATTTCCCTCTCTCTCTCCCCCCTCCCACATTCCTCAACTCTGTCTTTCTAATAAATAACATGCATCTTAAGAAAAAAATTCTTAGGATCATGAGTGTTGGGTCATATGGTGAGATCATGTTCAGCTTTGAAAGAAACTGTCAAACCGTTTTCCAGAGTGGTAAATTATGATGCATTCCGTCAGCAAGTGAATGAGCCCTTCTCGTCCCACATCCTTCACTACAATTGATGGTACAGTTCAGAAAATATTTTATCCATTGTATTAATTTGTTTTTAATGTATTGGAAAGGCAGAGAGCGATAGACATCTCCCATCTACTGGTTCACTCCCCAAATGCCAAGCCAGACCAAAGCAGTAGCCTAGATCTTAATCCAGGTATTTAATGTGGGTGGGAGAGACCCATACACTTCAGCCAGCGCTTGCTACTTCCCAGAGTGCATAAACAGAAAGATAGAGTTAAAAGTACCACTGGGACTTGAACCCAGGCATTTCAGTATGGATGCCAACATTCCAAGTGGCATCTCAATTGCTGTGCCAGATGCCTGCCCCAGATTTTAGTCATGTTAGTAGGCATGCAGGGCTCATTGTTTTAATTTACTTTTTACTCATGAAAATTACATTAAGTGTTATTTTGCATCCTCGTTTGCCACCTGTATATCTTCTCTTATGAGGTATCCGAATCTTTACCTGTATGTAAAATTTAAAAGGGAGGCAGAAAGAGACAAGAGTGAGAGAGAGCACCCACAACAGCTGGAAGTGGGCAAGACAGGCTGGGACCAGAAACCCAATCCAAGGCTCCCGTGTGGGTGGCAGGGACCGACCTAATTGAATCATCGGCACTTGCTGCCTCCCAGGAAGTTGGAATTGGAAGAAGAGCCAGGACTCTGATACGGAACACAGGTGTCCCAAGCATTGTCTTAACCACCAGGCCGAAAGTTCTTCCCTTTAACCACTTTGTTTTTGTTAAGATTTTATCTATCTATGTATCTATGTATCTATCTGAAAGAATGGCAGAGAGAAGTAAGCTGCTGGGAATTTGGTTGGAAACTTGTCCAGTTTGAAAGAATTTTTATCTAAGTAGTATTGAATCTGCCAGTCCTAAACCAGGAATATCTGCACTTATTTTCATCTCATTTGATTTTCAACTGTGTTTCAGGTTGGTATGAAAGCATATTTGTGGCCGGCGCCGTGGCTCAATAGGCTAATCCTCCGCCTGCGGTGCCGGCACACCAGGTTCTAGTCCTGGTTGGGGCGCCGGATTCTGTCCCGGTTGCCCCTCTTCCAGACCAGCTCTCTGCTATGGCCCGGGAGTGCAGTGGAGGATGGCCCAAGTGCTTGGGCCCTGCACCCCATGGGAGACCAGGAGAGGCACCTGGCTCCTGGCTTTGGATCAGCGTGGTGCGCTGGCTGCAGCGTGCTGGCCGCAGCGGCCATTGGAGGGTGAACCAATGGCAAAAGGAAGACCTTTCTTTCTCTCTCTCACTGTCCACTCTGCTGTCAAAAAAAACAAAAAAACAAAAAAACAAAAAAACAAAAAAACAAGCATATTTGTGCCGTGTTTTAGATTTAACTTACAGACTTCAGTTGTAGACAGTGCAACTGAAAGTGGTGCTGTTTTTCAAAGATTTCATGTTCTGTGGTGAGTGTTTGGTGCAGAAGTTAGGACATAACTTGGGATGCTTGCATCGCAAGTCAGAGTGCTTAGGAGTTCCTGGGTTTGCTTCTGACTCCAGCTTCACTGGAAGGCAGCAGTGATGGCTCAAGTGCTTGGTTCCTGCCCCCCATGTGAGAGACCCAGAGTGAATTTCAGCCTCCCAATGTCAGCCTGGCCCAGTCCCAGCTGTTGCAGATGTTTTGGGGAGTGAACGACACGGATGGAAAATTCCTCAGTCTCTCTCTTGCTTACATTAAAAAAAGGTCACATTTTTTTCATATTCCAGTTTTCAGATTCTTATTTTTCCTATTCTTACTGATATATAGAAAGTCAACTGACTTCTTCCTATTGGCTATTTACTTTGCTTCTTTTTATTTCCATGCATCTGATTAATGCATGGGTTGGGGGCTCCATTGCTGTTTGGATTTTCAAAATCATGGCAAGGAATAATGCAGACGTACCAGGCCTGCTGTCAGCATGACTCACTCGAGCATGTGTCGCCTCCAGAGTGAGCCACAGAACTTGCTTCTCTGGACCAACGCTAGGGAGATGCTTGGGCGTGGGGACACCCGCGGTTGTGTCCGTGGTACAAGGCGGAGCTTCCTTCTCTCCCAGGGGTGCCATGTAGCTGGGGACAACTTGAGGAGACGGTGAAGAGAAACCTTCTGTCTGCAGCACTGGGTGCCGAGGAGGTTTCTTCTCGACCTTCACAGGGGAGACTTTAGCAAGTCTTATTTTACAGAGGCCTGTGTCTGATGAGGTTTTGACCATTGGTTATCATAGTTGAAGTTTTTTGTGCAGATTCGGATCTGTTCGTGAGGGGAGATCCTGGCACAGAGAGAGCAGAAGTAAGCACCAGGCACAGCACCACGGAGGCGCCAATGCACACCTGTTGTGCGCACTTTTTAATGGCTCGGTTTTCTTACAATGTTGAAGTACTTGGGCTGGCATATTGGTGTAGCATGTTAAACGGCTGCCTGTGACATTGCCATCCCATATGGGCGACAGAGTCCCAGCTTCTCCGCTTCTGATTCAGCTCCCTGCTAATGGCCTGGGAAGGCAACACAAGATGGCCCAAGTACTTGGGCCCCAGCCACTCACGTGGGAGACCCAGATGAAGTTGCTGGCTCCTGACTTAGACCTGGCTCAGCCCCAGCCATTGCAGCTATCTGGGGAGTGAACCAGTCGATGGAAGATCTCCACCCACACCCCACGCTGCCTCTGTAACTCTGCCTTTGAAGTAAATAAATATCTTAATACTGAAAAGTAGTTGTGTTAAAATTCAGAAACACTAATCTTTACAACTGTTAAAAGAACTTTACACAAAACAGTATGAGTTAAAGAATGGGCCGGCACTGCGGCTCAATAGGCTAATCCTCTGCCTGCGGTGCCAGCAACCCGGGTTCTAGTCCTGGTTGGGGCGCTGGATTCTGTCCCGGTCGCTCCTCTTCCAGGCCAGCTCTCTGCTGTGGCCCAGGAGTGCAGTGGAGGATGACCCAAGTACTTGGGCCCTGCACCCGCATGGGAGACCAGGAGAAGCATCTGGCTCCTGGCTTTGGATCAGCGCGGTGCGCCTGCAGCATCGCGCTGGCCGCAGCGGCTGTTGGGGGGTGAACCAACGGAAAAAAGGAAGACCTTTCTCTCTGTCTCTCTCTCTCACTGTCCACTCTGCCTGTAAAAAAAAAAAAAAAAGAAAGAATGATCAAAGAATTGGGAATCACTGAGACAGAAAATAGGTTTGCGGGATCCACTCTTGCAGGTTGAACTGCTGGCTTTTCTGTGAAACCAATTAAAGAAAACTGTTATGGAAGTATGTATCTCCATTTTCTTTTTAATTTTTTTTTTTGACAGGCAGTGTGGACAGTGAGAGAGAGACAGAGAGAAAGGTCTTCCTTTTGCTGTTGGTTCACCCTCCAATGGCTGCTGCGGCCAGCGCATTGCGCTGATCCGAAGGCAGGAGCCAGGTGCTTCTCCTGGTCTCCCATGGGGTGCAGGGCCCAAGAACTTGGGCCACCCTCCCCTGCCTTCCTGGGCCACAGCAGAGAGCTGGCCTGGAAGAGGGGCAACCGGGACAGAATCCGTTGCCCCGACCGGGACTAGAACCTGGTGTGCCGGCGCCCCAAGGTGGAGGATTAGCCTATTGAGCCACGGCACCGGCCTGTATCTCCATTTTCATTCCAAGTTCTTGCCCAGGCAGAGATGAGACTTCAAAGCACAGACATAAATACAGCGCACTAGTGACAGCAGGATTTCTTTAAAAGTGAGAGTGAATATACATTCACACGTGAGTGTGGGCGACCTCCCACGGAGAGAGAGCATCCTGAGAGGGCCAGAGAATTGTCTATGAGGAGAGCATGGGAGGAGGGCAGAGAAGGACCTAAATGCAAGGGCCAGTATCTAAAAAGCCAATGAGCCACTCCCTCGTCTAACAGTCACTGTTATGGGCTAAGGGGTGTCACCCTCATTGAGTATACAGAAGGGGTGGAGGCTGAGCAGGGTTTAGTGTGCATGAGACTTTCGGGAGTTTAATGGCACCTGCACGTGAAGCTTAACTTCTATGCAGCCATAATGGCGTCTCCTTCCTGGTCACAGAAGAGACCCCAGTGTATCATGGGAAAGTGGGCATACTGTATTGTCAGGTAAAGGGTGGAGTTACAATGCAGGGCTAGAGGCAGAAGTTATTAGGAGCATCTTCCAGCTCACCTATTCCCACCTAAACTTCCTGCCTATCTCCCTCAGCCTGGCGACTGCCCTATTGGGAGATGGTTTCATGGGAGGTCCCTGGTTATATAACCACTTAGCTGCTTGTCTGTGTTTGTCTAAGATTGGTTAAGAATATATTTTAGGGGCCTGCCCTGTGGCGTAGTGGGTAAAGCCTCTGCCTGCTGCACCAGCATCACACGTGGGTGCCAGTTTGAGCCCCGGCTGCTCCACTTCTGATCCATCTCCCTGCTGATGCACTTGGGAAAGTAGCAGAGGATGGCCCAAGTGCTTGGGACCCTGCACTCAGAGGAAGTTCCTGGCTCCTGGCTTCAGAATGGGCTCAGTGCTGACCGTTGTGGTCTTTTGGGGAGTGAACCAGTGGATGGAAGATTCTCTCTCTCTCTCTCTCTCTCTCTAACTCTGCCTTTCAAATAAAATAAATATTTTTTAAACAGAATATATTTAAAATGCTTTATTTATTTATTTATTCCAAAGGCAGAGTGACACAGAAAGAGATCTTCCTTCTGCTGGTTCATTCCCCAAATGTCTGCAGTGGCTGGGACTGGCCCAGACTGAAGCCAGGAGCCTGGAACTCCATCCTGGTTTCCCTTTGTGGGTGGCAGGAGCCCAAGCACTGGAACCATCAAATACTGCACTCTGATAAGGGATTCTGGCATCAGAATCAGCAGTTTAACCTGCTGTACCACAGTGCCAGGAAGCTGGATCAGAAGCGGAGTAGCCAGGACTTGAACTGGCACGCCAGGATGTGGTGTGGGCACTGCAGGTGGCAGCTTAACCCCTGGACTGTGGGGAGCAACTCGGACTAGACTAAGTTACTGGAATTAAGACTTATTCTATGCATCTGCTCCCCCACAATATGGCGCTGGGAGAGGAGAAAACAGCTTCTACGCAGCTGCCTCTTGCCAACTTGAGTGATGACCTCCAGGAGCTGATCCTGCTCCTGATTGGAGGAGAGCAGCGTACTTGGCGTGTGGGCAGCCGAGTTGGGATTGGCGGAGGAGGACTATAAAGGAGGAGAGAGACGGCATGCACCAGGAACATCTAAGGGGAACACCTGAGGAACACCTGTGCAGCCCCTGAGAGAGCCGGCCGGCAGTGTGCCACTTCCCCGCGGAAGTGGGGAATGTGGCAGGGGGAACCGCCCTTCCACGGAGGTGGAAGGGACGGTAGCCAACCCGGGAAGGACCAGCAGCAAACCCGGGGAGGGCCGAGCAGACAAAAGAACAGCGCAGGGTCCTGTGTCGTTCCTCCACGAAGACGGGGAGCGACACTGGACCACAGTGCCAGCCCCCATCATGTCTCCTTGGGCTCTTCCTCACTGTGATGGTTTCTCAGACTTTCCTCGTTCTGCTGATCTTGACGGTGTGGAGGGGTCAGGTGTTTGTTTGGTAGAATGTCTCCTTGGGACGTACTGTCGATTTCCTCCTCAAAATCACACCAGGCTGATTGTTTTGTGTATCCAATCACAGAGGCCAAGTGCTGTTTTCCTCACCTTTGCTCTCAAGGTTAATTATCACTGTCGACATTAGCTTTGATCCTCTGGATGAGGGTGTGCAACGTTACTTTTTCCTATGTATGCATTTTTGCTTTTTAACAGTGTTGTTCCAGGCCAGAGGTTGTGAATATATATATTTCAAGACTGTCATGGATATATATATATATATTTCTAAAATTTCATGGAAAATATGTAAATCTTTAAATTTCAGTTTTCTAAAAACTTTTTGAGGGGCCAGTGCTATGGTGGAGTGGGTAAAGCCACCACCTGCAGTACCAGCATCCCATATGGGCGCCAGTTCAAGTCCCGACTGCTCCTCTTCCGATCCAGCTCTCTGCTGTGGCCTGGGAAGGCAGTGGAGATGGCCCACGTGCTTGGGGCCCTGCACCCATGGAGACCCAGAGGAAGCTTCTGGCCTCTCTTCTGCCTGGGTCAGTCCTGGCCCTTGTGGCCTTTTGGGAACTGAACTGGCAGATGGAAGATTCTCTCTCTCTCTCTTCTCTCTTTTCTCTCTCTCTCTCTCTCTTCTCTTTTCTCTCTTCTCTCTCTCTTCTCCTCTCCTCTCTCTCTCTCCTCCTCTCTTCTCTCCTCTCTCTCTCTTCTCTCCTTGCTCTCTCTTCTCTCTCTCTCTCTTCTCTCTCTCTCTCTGTGCCTCTAGCTCTCTCTTGGTATTTATGCCTTTAAAATAAATAAAATGTTAAAAAGAAAATTGTTAAAGCTACCTCATATATTGTCTCTGCTTCCATTTCTTGGTGCAGAACTCCTAAAACCCTTATAATTTCCTGACTGGTAAGGATTCTGGAAGCATATTTTTTTCCTAGTATTTTCTCCTTGATCCAGATTTCTTCTGGAGTACCTAAATCCCTTGGACTGTCTCTGTTGATGGGAAAGTCTTTTACTGTAATAATTACTCTTGCTGGGCTCCTGGATAACAGGATGAAGGGGGCTGGCAATAGAGACCAAGCTATGATTAGAATCTTGGAACTCTCAGCCCCATGCCCTGTGTTCTAGGCCAAGGGGATGGAGATTGAGCTAGTAATCATGCATATGATTCTGTAAGAATCAGTAAAAGATGTGTTTCAAGGACCTTCTGAATGGATGGGCACCTGAGCTCTGTGGGAACAGAAGCTCCTGTACTCAGAACAATAATGTGTTGCCCATAGTTCTGGAAGCTGCACCTTGCTTCTGGCATGCTTGATGTCTGCTGAGGCCCTGCTCTCCTTGGATGCCACCTTCAGCTGTGTTCTCACAAGGCAGGATGAGGAAGGACGCTCTTTCTAGACGCCTTCAGAAGGCTCTGGTCCCATTCATGGAGATCTAATCACCTTGATAACATTGCCTTGGGGTTATGTTCTTTTAAGATTTATTTATTTATTTGAAGGCAGGGTTACAAAGAGGCAGAAGGAGAGAGAGAGAGAGAGAGAGAGGTCTTCCATCTGCTGGTTCACTTCCCAAATGGCCGCAATGGCCAGAGCTGGGCTGATCTGAAGCCAGGAGCCAGGAGCTTCCTCCAGGTCTCCCACATGGGTTCAGGGGCCCAAGGATTTGTGCCATCTTCTACTGCTTTCCCAGGCCATAGCAGAAAGCTGGATCAGAAGTGGAGCAGCCGGGACTTGAACCGGCACCCATATGGGATGCTGGCACTGCAGGCAGTGGCTTTACCCATATGCCACAGCACTGGCCCCAGCCCCTGGGGTTATGTTTTAGCATACAGATGTGGGAGTGAGGACACAAACATTCAGACCATTGTAACTGGTACACATAATTGAGTGGCTCCCTGGGTCCCCTGTGTCATCATTGTAACTGATGGCACAGGTGGTGGAGATGCGGAAACTCCAGTTATAGCCAAGTCACAAAGAGCTGTGAGTAACCTGGGACCCAGTACCTGGGAGGTGGGGGGCAGTCGTGTCCTACTGAGCCCTGAACCTGACACCAGGTTGGTATATGGAGAGTTGTTGAACTGGTTGTTGGGGGAACCTCTCCCTGGCATCCAGTGTCAGAACTGAAGTATTAAGAGTATGGAGGAGAAGCGGGCAGTCTTTTACTTTTTTTCCTACAGATACAGTTTTTTTTTTTGACAGGCAGAGTGGACAGTGAGAGAGAGAGACAGAGAGAAAGGTCTTCCTTTGCCGTTGGTTCACCCTCCAATGGCCACCGCGGCCGGCGCGCTGCGGCCGGCGCTCTGCGCTGATCCGATGGCAGGAGCCAGGAGCCAGGTGCTTTTCCTGGTCTCCCATGGGGTGCAGGGCCCAAGCACCTGGGCCATCCTCCACTGCACTCCCGGGCCACAGCAGAGAGCTGGCCTGGAAGAGGGGCAACCGGGACAGAATCCGGCGCCCCGACCGGGACTAGAACCCGGTGTGCCGGCACCGCTAGGCGGAGGATTAGCCTAGTGAGCCGCGGTGCCAGCCCAGATACAGTTGTTTTAAGATGAACTGTTACTGCGGTGAGAAAGAACCTTTTGAAGTCACTGTCTATGTACAGTACATTGTGCTTTTAGTCCACAGACCATTTCCAGAGTGACTCAGGTCAGCAACTGGTACCCAACTGCAGGGAGGTTTTCACATATTTCTTACACAGTCAGATAGTCCCATTCTGCATTTGATCCTTAGAATTCCCACATTCCAGTTAATTTACTTTGAATAGATTGTGGTTTCCTGTTTGGGTTGTAAAATATGTATTTTATCAAACTCCTAGGGTCCAGTATTCACTATTAAAGTGTCAGACAGAAAATAGCAACCCCCATCTCATGTGACCACTGGCCTGTTCATAATCTGCAGTTCTGCCCTTTCTAGAATGTTGTATAAATGGGGTCTTCAGTCTGGTTGCCATTACTTAGCAACATGCAAGTAAGCGCCACTCCTGTCTGATCAGTTAATTCCTCCAGTTGCTGAGTATATCTCGTTATGTGAGTGTGCTCCAATTTGATTATGCATTCTGCTATTGAAGGACACTTTAATTGTGTTAAATGAACCATTATGAATAGATCTGCATGATGATTTCTCTCTGTGTAAATTCTCAAAGCAGTTACAGACCGTTTGGGGCTGTACATGTTGCATTATAAAGTGAGACTTGTTTAGCTTTGGAAAAACCTGCCAAACTGTCTTCCACAGTGGCTGTTCAGTTACACAGTGCCAGCGGTAAATGAGAGTTCCTTGTGTTCCTCCAGTGATTGCTGTTTGTGTTTGTTTTATACCTAAGTAGTGTGTATGTGATGCTGAGCATGTTTTCATCTGAATATTTATATGTCAGATGTCCATTCAGATGTTTACCCATTTTAAATTGAGTTGTTATTGTGTAGTCTTTTTTATTTTGAATACACATTATCATTTATGTATTTTGTCAATTTTTTCTTTGCGACCTGTTTTTTTGGTCTCTGCACATGATCTTTCACAGAACATAAAATTTTTATTTTATGAAGTCCACAATATTGGCTTTTTTTCTTGAATTAGCTTTAGGTGTTGTGTGTTAAAAGTACCAAATGTGGGGCTTGCTGCTCCTCTTCCGATCCAGCTCTCTGCTGTGGCCTGGGAAAGCAGCAGAAGGTGGCACAAGTCTTTGGGCCCCTACACCCAATGAGAGACCGAAGCCAGGAGCCAGGAGCTTCCTCTGGGTCTCAAACCGGCACCCATATGGATGCCAGCACTTCAGGCAGCGGCTTTACCTGCTACACCACAGCGCCGGCCCTACACTCTACCTTTTTATCCTCTACACATGATCTAGCACACAGAAGTTTTACTTTTATGAAGTCCACAATTTCAGTTTGTTACTCTGGGATTGGGTTTTGATGTTGTGTGTTACACATTATTCAAGCTTTAGGGCCGGTACTGTGGCGCAGTGGGTTAGGCCACAGCCTGTGATGCTGGCATCACTTGTGAGTGTCTATTCAAATGCTGGCTGCTGCACTTCCAATTCAGCGCACCGATGATGCATCTGGGAAAGCAGCTGAAGATGTCCCAAGTACTTGGGCTCCTGTCACCCATGTGGGAGACCTGGATGAGGTTGGAGACTCCTGGCTTTGGCCTGGCCTATCCTGGGCTGTTGTAGCCATTTGGGAGTGAACCAGCAGATAGCAGAGCGCGCGCTCTCTCTAACTCTGCCTTAATAAGTAAATAAATTTAAAAAATCATCCAAGGGGCTGGTGCTGTGATGCAGTATGTTAACACCCTGGCCTGAAGCACTGGCATCCCATATGGGCACCGGTTCTAGTCCCGGCTGCTCCTCTTCTTGTATTTTCAAATAAGTATTCAGTCACCATTTATGGAAAAGACGCAGGATAATGGTCTTCATTTCAGTCTCATGCCAAAAATTATGACATTGAGTAGTCTTGAGTACAGGACTAAATATCCTTCATTTCCTAGGAAAGCCAGGAGGGGGCGCCATCGCACGTGTTCTGCTCCGGGTCATGGCAGCCGCGAGAGGGTGCACGAACCCACCTTTTCTGACTGACCACAGCCATTGAGGTTGTGAGAAGTGTACCAGCTTCCCACCAAGGACGAAATCTCAGATCTGTACCCTGTAATGGTGCGTAAAAAGCCAGGAGTCTCTTCCTGGTCTCCCACATGGTGTAGGACCCAAGCACTGGGACCATCTGCTGCTTGTCCCAGGCCACTAGCAGGGAGCTGCATTGGAAGTGGAGCAACTGGGGCCCATATGGGATGATGGTGGAGCCAGCGGCTTTACCTGCTAAACCACAGTGTCGCCCCCTCTTCTTCAGTCTTATGTCATCTGTTCTAGGATTTTAAACAGTTCGTTGGCATCTTTGCTGGGAATTAGATTGAATGCCACTGAATCTCCAGGTCAAATTAGAAGGGCTTGTCCTGTCTTAACACTAACCACTGTTCTGCTCCTATATTAGGAATATCTCTGTACTTATTTATATTCCTTCTTATTTTTCTCCAAGTGTTTCTTTTTTAAAAAAAATTTGTTTGTTTATTTGAAGAGCATATTTATGAAGAGAGAGAAAGGGAGACAGAGATCTTCCATCTGCTGGTTCACTCCCCTAATGTCCCCAATGGCTGGGGCTGGCAAGCCAGGAGCTTCATCTGGGTTACCCATGTGGGTAACAAGGGCCCAAGCACTTGGGCCATCTTCTGCTGCCTTCCCAGGTGCATTAGCGAGGACTCAAACTGGAGCCTTGTGTGGGATACTGGCACTATAGGTAGTGCTTGACCTGCTGTGCCACAGTGCTGACCCCTCCCTATCATGTTTCAAGGTTTCTGAGTGGATATGTGTATATATTTTGTTACATTACACCTTGGTGCTGTTGAAAATTCCAATTGCATAGTGTCAGGGATCTACCATTAGAATAATCTACGGCTTCAGTGGGACCATGGTAGGTGGGCATGGTCACCACTTTGTTGTGTTACTGAGCAATGGGTAGTGGCCTTTGGGGACCCCAGACGCCAGCAGAGGGCACATGACTCCACTCTGCCTGAGACTGCCATGCCAGATGGAGCTCCTTGGCCATGCTACACCTGGAGCCTCCTTCCGTGGGAGAATCCAGAGAGTCTCCATATGCCAGTTCACTCTAAATGGTCACAACAGCTGGAGCTGGGCTAATCCAAAGCCAGGAGCCAGGAGCTTCTTCTGGGTCTCCCACGTGGGTGCAGGGGCCCAGGGACTTGGGCCATCTTCTGCTTTCCCAGGCCATAGCAGAGAGCCGGATTGGAAGTGGAGCAGCCAGGACTAGAACCAGTGCCCATACGGGATGCTGACACTGCAGGTGGCGGCTTAACCCGCCTTTCACAGAAGACAATGTAACTTTATGAAGTCCAAATTCTCAACTTTTCTTTTGTGAATTGAGTGTGGTTAGAACTCCCGACCAAATCCGAGACCACATAGATTCTGGTCTACATTTTTCTAGAATTTCTGTATTTCAATTTTCAGCATAGGGACTATTTTGAGTTGATTTTTGTTTAAGAATTACACTCATATTCATGACATCCCATATAGTTTGCAAATAATTCACAACAGTAATTGCTGCATCACAAATGCCAAACAAGACAAGGGCTACTGCGCCCCCTTTCGGTGTGAACTGCGACACGGAGGCCTTCAGTCATCGGAGTACACCCAGGAAAGCTAGGCTGGGGCGCGCCCAGCGGTCTGCGCAGTCGTGGCGGCCACGAGAGGGCGTGCGGACCCGCTTCTTCTGACCAACTTCAGCCTGGGGGGTGGGGGACAGTCCGCTGCTGGGCGACTCCCGCGGGGACCTTTGGGATACGGAGTCTGAGGCGGGCACCCTGGGAGATGGAGTCTGAGGCCATCGCCCGCGGGGCACTGTGGGACATGAGGTCCTCTGACATGCGACACCCCCACGGGCCTCTGGGAGATGGAGTCTGAGGCGGCCGCCCGCGGGGCATTGTGGGTGATGCAGTCCTCTGACGCGCGACGCCTCCGGGGGCCTCTGGGAGATGGAGTCTGAGGCCATCGCCGGCGGGCTCTGGGAGACGGAGTCTGAGGCGGTCGCCCGCGGGGCACTGTGGGAGATGAGGTCCTCTGACATGCGACACCCCCGGGGGCCTCCGGGAGACCCAGTCCTTTGAGTCTTGTGCTCGCTGGGCTCTGGGAGACGGAGTCTGAGGCGGTCGCCCGCGGGGCACTGTGGGAGATGAGGTCCTCTGACATGCGACACCCCCAAGGGCCTCTGGGAGATGGAGTCTGAGGCGGCCGCCCGCTGGGCATTGTGGGAGATGCAGTCCTCTGACGCGCGACGCCTCCGGGGGCCTCTGGGAGATGGAATCTGAGGCGGCCGCCCGCGGGGCATTGTGGGTGATGCAGTCCTCTGACGCGCGACGCCTCCGGGGGCCTCTGAGAGATGGAGTCTGAGGCGGTCGCCCGCGGGGCATTGTGGGTGATGCAGTCCTCTGACGCGCGACGCCTCCGGGGGCCTCTGGGAGATGGAGTCTGAGGCCGTCGCTGGCGGGCTCTGGGAGACGGAGTCTGAGGCCGTCGCTGGCGGGCTCTGGGAGACGGAGCCTGAGGCCGTCGCTGGCGGGCTCTGGGAGATGGAGTCTGAGGCGGCCGCCCGCGGGGCATTGTGGGTGATGCAGGCCGTCGCCGGCGGGCTCTGGGAGACGGAGCCTGAGGCCGTCGCCGGCGGGCTCTGGGAGATGGAGTCTGAGGCGGGCGGCAGCACTAGGCCAGGGCGGAGGCGCAACGCTGCCCGAGGGTTTTGGTTCATGCCTGAGGCGCTCACAGTTGCGTGACGGCGCAGAACCCACAGCGTGTCCCGCAGTCGTGAGTGACCTGGGCGGAGCACGTGGCCCAGAAGGTTTCCGGTTCTGCCCAGTGAAGTGAGGCCCGCCCCTTGCTGAGCCCCGTGGTCGGGGCGACCTCTCCAAGGCGTCCCTCTGCTAATCCCCCTCCCCAGTCTTGTTATGTTGATGTTACAAGTAAGTGAACAGGCAGGCTCTGAGAAAAGCAACAGTGTTTTAGGGTGAAGCTCTCGCTTCCTCTTGGTGTTGCACAGACATCGTGGAGAAAACCTGCAGGTTTCCCTTGGGGCCAGCCTGACTCCCCTCTTCCAGCTCAGATGTCTTATGCTGACGGAGCACTCTCCATCCAGTCCTGTGCAAGTAACCTCTTAAAACAAGATGTACGTATTTATTTGAAAGTCAGTTACAATGAGAGAGAGAGCTTCCATCCACTGGTTCACTCCTCCAGTGGCTGCAACAGCCAGAGGTGGGCCAGGCAAAGCCAGGGGCCAGGAGCTTCATCTCCTTCCAGGTCTCCCACGTGGGTGCAGGGGCCCAGACACTTGGGCGCATTAGCAGGGAGCTGGACTGGAAGTGCAGCAGCTGGGATTCAAACTGCACCCTTATGGGATGTTGGCTTACCTTGCCGCACCACAGTGCCAGCCCCCGATAACTTTCTTAATAACATCACCTTAGGGGTTGGATTTCAGTGATGAATTGTGGGGAGACTGAAACATTCAGAGAATTTGTTTTTCTGAGTTCTGTGAACATCATAGCAATGATTGAACACGAGTAGGGAGTGATGTGAGCCCTCTGTCTGGCCATCTCAGAGAGGAGCCTCTGTGACCTGGGGACCTGCTGCTCGTGACGGTGGGAGAGACAGGCTGTTCTGCCTTTAACTGACCCCTGGGTGGTGTCTGGAGACCTGGAGACTCAGCTGATGTGGGAAGCTTCCTCCTGCTTTTGGTGTTGGGGGTCCAGTGTAGAGCACAGAGAAACAACCTCTGTTCTTGCAGACTTGTGGCGAGTGCACTGTGGATGGAGTACCCAGTTCAGTCCTGCATCACTCTGCTATTGGAGGAGTCCTATTACCGTACGTCTGAACAAATTTACCTGGTGACTGCTGTCTGGAAGTATTTTTCAAAGGAATGTTTTAAACACACAGAATGCAGCGTGTAGATATTGGATTGTACAGCGATGCTTGTGTCACTTCAGGAGAAACGCTGAAACTTTTTCCACAGTGGCTGGGCCATTGTCTCCTGCCAGCAGCAAGGAGACGTCCTGTTGTTCCTCACCCTCCAGCAACTGCTGTTTTGTTCTTGTCTTGTAGTCTAGCAGCTCTAATAAAAATTTTCATTGGTCTGGTGTCCATTTATTTGCCCATTTTTAGTTGAGTTGTTTGTGGTTATTTTTTATTTTTAGGACTCTCTGTGTATTTTGAATACACATTCTTTGTCAGATGTGTTTTGTGAATATTTTCCCCCAGCTTGTCTTTTTGTTCTATGCACATAATGAGTCACAGGTAGAAAATTTAATTCTGCGAAGTCCATATAGTAATTTTTTTTCTTTCAGTAATTGTCTTTTTGTGTTGTGTGTGAAAAGTCGTTACCAAATGCAAGGGCATGTAGATTTTCTTCCACTTTCAGTTCTTGAATGTTTCTAGTTTCTATTTCAAATTTGAATGTATACACTGATTTGAGTGACTTTTTTTGGTATGTGTTCTAAAGTTTGTGTCTACATTAATTTCAATTCATATTGTTTCTCAACAGTTACTTGAGCATTTTATTAAAGGCGTAGAATACAGGCTAGTATCGTGGTATAGCCTGTAAAACCGTCAGCTAGGACACCAGATCCCCTATGGGTGTAGGTTTGAGTCCTGGGTGCTCCACTTTTGATCCAGCTCCCTGTTAATGGTCTGGTAAAGTAGGAGAAGATAATCCAAATACTTGGAACCCTGCCACCCACATGGGAGACCAGGGTGAAGCTCATGGCTCTTGGCTTCATCTTGGCCCAGCCATGGCCATTGCAGCCATTTGGGGAGTGAACCAGTGGATAGAAGAATTTTTTTTCTCGTTCTCTGTCTGTCTCTGTCTGTCTCCCTCTTTTTTTTTTTATTTTTTGACAGGCAGAGTGGACAGTGAGAGAGAGAGACAGAGAGAAAGGTCTTCCTTTGCCGTTGGTTCACCCTCCAATGGCCGCCGCGGCCGGCTGATCCGATGGCAGGAGCCAGGAGCCAGGTGCTTTTCCTGGTCTCCTATGGGGTGCAGGGCCCAAGCACCTGGGCCATCCTCCACTGCACTCCCTGGCCACAGCAGAGAGTGTAGGACCCCAAAAGCGGTGTCCTCTTGTGACGACCCCAGAAACACAGACTCCAGACCAGACGATGCAATAGAGCAGGAGGTAATTTTTATTTCATTTGCGCAAATGGGCCCCCTGCTGCTGCAAGCAGCAAGCAAGCGAGAGGAGCCCCGAGCAGCTATCTCACACAGCTTTTAAGGGGCAAAACCACAAAATTAACATACCATAGGGTGGCGTAAGTTTATTGGGTAACTACAATGGGAGGAGGTCCTCGAGGAGGAGGAGAGAACAGAAACGGGGGCTACGTGCCCTACGTGTCTAAGCTTGGACAAGGGGAGGGGGTCCTTGAAGAGCAGAAAGGGGTGGCTACGTGCCCTACGTGTCTCGCGGTTTCTTTGTTAAGCTTGAACAAGCACAGGGGAGGGGGCTTAGGTGCATACCAGGATGTTCTGTCGCCCTTATCTCTGGGTAGTAGCCCTTATCTCTGGGTAGTAGCCCTTATCTCTGGCTAGTAGCTATCTGCTTTCTCTGTGAACTTAGTTTACTCCCCATTTCCCAGGACTGTTTTATTAAGGCCATTTTATGGCGGCTCTCGGCCGCTCCTTTCATTCCCCCATTTTCTCTTTGAACTAATTTTAATCCTAAAATTGTGTGCCCATTAATGAGGGGTTTCAATACGGTCACTGGTGGCCAGGGCTTGATACTGTTGCGTGAGGACTAATGCCAATGATCAGCAAGCCAGGCCTTAGCATGTGGGCCCATGGCCAGCCATGGGTCCCCACATCTCCTCCTTTTTTTTTTTTTATTAAATTGAGAATGGCCTCTGTCTTAGGTTGCCCTCAGTCATCTCTGTCCTTACCCGTCATAGGTAACTCTGGCAGCTTGGCCTAGAGCCCTGTCTTAGGTTGGTACTGGATGCTGAGCGTCTTACCCGTCTTTGAGTACCATTCCAGCCCAACATTAGGTGAGAGATGAAACATACAGCCAAATATCAATTATTTTGATTACAAAGGAGGCTTGGTACGAAGTTTTAAATGATGAATCTCAGTCCATTCATACTGTAGGGAAGTCAGCATAAAATGCAGAACACACGGAAGACATCCCATACAAAGTGGGAAAAGCAGTAGCAGTCCAGCCAACATTAATAACCAATGAATCCATTGAAACCCTTCAAATGAATAGTGGGTTAGTAATAAACATATGTTGCATTTTACTCTTAAGTTTATCAATAACAGACTCTATATATGGCACATTGTTAGTAATGTTAAAGCAATATCCCCCAGGTACAGGTTTACAACTTAAATGATCTTTTTTAACAGCAAGTAATTGTTAGCTGCATGGCTTAAAAGCACTCCTGAGTGAACTTGATCCAATTCTTTGGCTATATTGGATAGCACAGTAGCAGTAAGATTGATTGCTTTGGTCACCAAACATGTAAGCCTTCATAGTCCACGATTATTTCCAAAGCCAGTCCAGGAACACTTACTACTGATGCAGCCATGGCAAGGGCAGTGTCCTCTCCTATTAGGATGATTGTTATTGTAGTCTTCAGGTAAAGCACACCACTGCTCTATCCGCTGCTGTAAATACAGATGTTAGCATCAGGGCCACACGGCCCAGGGAGCAATTGCAGAAAGGCATGTTGGTTACACGGAAAAACCCATCCCTTAGGAGCCCTTGTCCCATACCAGTACTGGATCAGGTCCATTCCATTGATTGGTGATAGGATCCCTCCATTTTACCATTGCTCTTTTTACAGCTGTTTTTAAGCAGTTAGAATTTAACAGAGACATCAAGAGAACATAATAGATTACTTTAACTCATTGCTTTAACAGAGGATCAGATTTTGATTTTATGTCAAAGAAAATAACCAAAGATTTCTTCTTCCCATAACATTTTGTGACTTTCTCACACCTTCTGTAACTTGCTCAAACCTTTCTCTTCTCCCCCCCCTTTTATAAACAATTTTTACAAATCATATCCCTTTTTTATTTAAAAGTATCTCTTTCTTTTAACTTTCCTTATCAAGAACACGCTTTTATGTTTGTGACCTTTTACATCAAAATGATGGTATCTGGGACTGTAGCAGTCAATGGGAGAGTAACTTTGTTTAATTCCCTGTAATCCACAGTCATTTTTCAGGTTTCATCTGATTTCTTAACATGCCAAATTAGATAATTTCTTTTAGTGATTATGGGAATCATCACTCCAGCACTAAGATAATTTTTTTACTGTTTTAGATATTTCCTCATATCCACCTGGAATTCTGTATTGTTTACACTGAATAACCTTAGTTGGCCCTGGCAGCAGTACAGGAGCTTGATATAATTTTTTTTTTCTACCACTATCTAGCAGTTTGACTCCAAAGGGCAGCATTTTCTTTTTCCCAATTTACATTTATCCTGTACTTATTTTTCCAATTGCTTACACATGCATCAGTATGCAGATAACAAAATCCATTCTCACCTCCCCAAAGCCTATAGTTCATCCCCCTTTTCCACCGGCACTGATAGCAAAACCTCAATAACTTGTGGAGGCTGTGCACTCTGTAACTTGCCATCCCAATTCTCACTCGATTCTGAGCAGAGAGCCCATTCCTTCACCAAACAGGCGAACTGAAGGTCTTTCCAGCCAGGAACATCACAGGTTACACATGCAACTTCAGTTTTTCTTTTAAAGAAAGGCATTGCTTTGCATACTTGCGGATCCTGCCAACTATGCCAATTTGTGACAGTAAATTACTTTTCAGCTGTCTGCTGTGCACAGACTTAGTTACTTTTAGTTTAATCCACAAGAAATACGCTGCAAGCCTTGTAGTGCACACTAAAATTATTTACAGGAAAGATGGTAAAGGAGCATAGATTAACAGAATGTTGCAATAAACATGGCTCCATTGCTTTAATGATACTATAGCAAGATGGTCCACTGATCCCTGTAGGGAGGGCCTGAGGCTGGCCCCGCTTCCAGTTTCCTGAACTCTGTTTTTTAATGAATTACCTTCTTTATCAGTTTTGGAGTGACATTTATTGGCCCAATGCCTTCCCCTTTAGCACTGGAAGCAAATCCCAGGAAGAGCCTTATTTTGATTTTTGACTTCTGGACAATTTTTGTTCATGTCCCTGTTGCCCACATTTATAGCACCCTCATTTATCAGGCATAGCCCTCCTTGATGATTTTTGTAATGACATACCAAGCAGAGTGTCAGGTCCTGAATGTCCTGTTATTAATCCATTTTGTTAATTTCTCATTAAAGGGACTGTCACAGAACACCTCAATCACAGTAGCCAATTGATCATGTCCACGTTGTACTTATGTTTTGTAGAATTTACAGTACTGTGGGCATCACTAGGCAATCTTCACACAGCTCCGGAGAAGGATCCATACTGAGAATTAAACATTATTAGTAATCATCACGGGCACATTTAACATTCAGCTTGACTGCGTGTTCCCCCCGAAACGAAACAGCAGCAGCAGAGGCTTGCTCCGGCTCCCCCTTAAAGCCCCCAAGGACAAGGGTGGCTCATTGCCAAGATTTTAGGCAAGCAGTGCGTCCCATCTCGGGTCTTGGCCAGAGAGCCGAGACATGAAGCATGCCCACCTGTTTATCAGAAAACATTCCTTTATCCTCCTCCCTGGGAACTGGCCAGGCTCCCAAGGAGCAGGAGAAGGTCATTCGGCAGCAAAGTTTCTTGGTTACCAGAGCCAAATCTAGGTACAAGCCTCTCCATTCCAAAAATTTGTCCTTACATTTGGCCCTAGAGTTGCATTGAGAAGTAGACATAATTAACACATCATAAGAATACAATACACATTTTTCATACAAGTATACATCTAGCAATCAAACACAACAATAAAAACAGATGGGGGAGACAGTAAGAAATAAAGGACAACAAAAACAGTGACACACAGAACACAAATCACAAGCCGAGCGGCAACAGACCTAGACAAAACCGAAACTATCAGAAGGGAGCGGCCATCTGGCCAGGCTCTCCCCTGGAAGAAGGGAAATTCCCTCTTTCCCTCCTTCCCAGACCACCACTGGAGCGTCCTCCAGGGTTGAACCAGGGGTCTCAGGACACGTCTGTCTCCCCCACTGGTCCAGTCAATACTGAGCCTGTACAGGCGCCCCAGGACGGATTCCACGTCGCCCTGGCAGACAAAGACAAACAGTACAAACCGCCCCAGGACGGATTCCACGTCGCCCTGGCAGACAAAGACAAACAGTACAAACCACAATTACAATAATACACAAGTAAGCAAACTTACCTCCGTCAGGCCGATGGAGTGTGGGAGTCTGGGGTCCCCCAAATCCCGGACGAGCCCCCAAATGTAGGACCCCAAAAGCGGTGTCCTCTTGTGACGACCCCAGAAACACAGACTCCAGACCAGACGATGCAATAGAGCAGGAGGTAATTTTTATTTCATTTGCGCAAATGGGCCCCTGCTGCTGCAAGCAGCAAGCAAGCGAGAGGAGCCCCGAGCAGCTATCTCACACAGCTTTTAAGGGGCAAAACCACAAAATTAACATACCATAGGGTGGCGAGGAGGTCCTCGAGGAGGAGGAGAGAACAGAAACGGGGGCTACGTGCCCTACGTGTCTAAGCTTGGACAAGGGGAGGGGGTCCTTGAAGAGCAGAAAGGGGTGGCTACGTGCCCTACGTGTCTCGCGGTTTCTTTGTTAAGCTTGAACAAGCACAGGGGAGGGGGCTTAGGTGCATACCAGGATGTTCTGTCGCCCTTATCTCTGGCTAGTAGCCCTTATCTCTGGCTAGTAGCTATCTGCTTTCTCTGTGAACTTAGTTTACTCCCCATTTCCCAGGACTGTTTTATTAAGGCCATTTTATGGCGGCTCTCGGCCGCTCCTTTCAAGAGCTGGCCTGGAAGAGGGGCAACTGGGACAGAATCCGGCGCCCCAACCGGGACTAGAACCCGGTGTGCCAGCGCTGCTAGGCGGAGGATTAGCCTAGTGAGCCGCGGCGCCGGCCTGTCTCCCTCTTTTTTAACTCTTTCGGCCGGTGCCATGGCTCAACAGGCTAATCCTCCGCCTAGCAGCGCCGGCACACCAGGTTCTAGTCCCGGTCGGAGCACCGGATTCTGTCCCGGTTGCCCCTCTTCCAGGACAGCTCTCTGCTGTGGCCCAGGAGTACAGTGGAGGATGGCCCAAGTGCTTGGGCCCTGCACCCCATGGGAGACCAGGAGAAGCACCTGGCTCCTGCCTTCGGATCAGCGCGGTGCGCCGGCCGCAGCGCGCCGGCCGCGGCGGCCATTGGAGGGTGAACCAACAGCAAAAGGAAGACCTTTCTCTCTGTCTCTCACTGTCTACTCTGCCTGTCAAAACAAAAAAACAAAACAAACAAAAAAACTCTGACTTTCAAATACATAAATGAATATTACAATGGAAAGAAAACACATAGGGCATGTCCTGGACAGCATGCTGTTAGATATGTAATGTGTATATATTCTTTCAATTTTTTGGGTTGTGAAACAAGAGGTACACATTTGGCCTCCTGTGCCTCAGTTTTCTGGCACTCAGCTGTTATCTAGACTTTAGAATGTGTGAAGTGATATCTTTTGTGTGCTAATGGATGGTAGCTGGAGGTTCCTGGACAGCCCCAGGCTGCCTGGCTGCCAGAAGAACCAACCCTGTGGTTCCAGGTACAGAGTTTTAGCCCTGACCCCAACCTTTTACCCAACCCCCAGGCTTTGTGGAGAGGACTGAGTCAATCATTAATGGCCATAAAAGTCCAAAGGTATGGGATTCAAACAGCTTCTGTGTTGCTGAAGACAAGGAGGTGGGAGGGAGGCTGCACGTGGAGGGTTTGGGAGCCCTGTACTCCGCCCTGACTGCCTGGCCTGTGCTCATTCTCTGGCTGTTCACGTGCAGCCTTAAGAGAGCTGTGTATTAAGCTGGCATTGGTGAGTGCAGTGTTCCCTGGGTTCTGTGAGCAACTCTAGCACATGATTGACACTGAGGAGGGGATTGCGGGAGGCTCTGTATTGTGACAGGGTTGGACACAAGTGCTTGGTAACGTGGGAACTTGTGAGTGACATCAGAAGTGGCAGCCTTGTGGGGCTGAGGCCTTATC
This sequence comes from Oryctolagus cuniculus, assembly GCF_051225735.1. Classification (NCBI taxonomy): domain Eukaryota; kingdom Metazoa; phylum Chordata; class Mammalia; order Lagomorpha; family Leporidae; genus Oryctolagus; species Oryctolagus cuniculus. The sequence goes on along the minus strand of NC_142887.1, from coordinate 4,506,315 downwards.
CTGTGCGTCTGATGCTACTGCTAGGCAGATTGCGTCGTATTTAGATCGAACTCTGTGACTCTGGCTATTGTCTGAGACCTGCTGTTGCGAGCGCCTACTGTCACGTAGCTCAACAGTAGCAAGTGCGACGTACGACTTGTCAGTCACAGGGAAGAAAGGAACACATGGACACAAGACTGTCTTTTCCAATTTTATTGTTCACACACCGGGGACACACTGTTACCGGAGAAATTGCAGGGTTCTTGTCTTCGCGCAAGAAAGAATTCAGGCGTGAGACAGAGTAGTGGGAGGTAAAATAGCAAAGTTTATTAGGGAATGGACATCTGTAAGGATGGATGGGCACCTCTCCAGACAGAGCCTGAGAGACTGGGTGGGGGGTGGAGGTTACATGGTTGAGTGGAGAGATTACACCTGGCCAGACCGGGCGGGCGGCTCAGCAGAGAGGCAGAGGGCTGAGTGCGCAGTCCAATTGAGGCCAGGGGTTTTTAAGGAGATGGGTCTTTGTGTTCACACATCTCCTCCTGAAACAAAGGATTTTATGGCTGTAAATATTAAGAAGCTCCTATCTGAGTTCTGGTTCTATTATTGTTGCTTGTGCTGTAGGTGTTAGATCTAAGAAGCAAATGCTAAATCCAAGGTCATGAAGACAGCATTTGTTGCAGTCATCTTTTTGTAAAAATGATTTCTAAGTCTATATTCATATGAGAGAGAGTGCTAGCGAGATCACGCTAGCTCTCATTTTCTAGTTCATTCCCCAAGTGCTTGCTGGGATGTGGGGGTGCTGAAGTAGGACCCAGGGAAATATTCTGGGTTTCCTGCCTGGGTGACAAGGACCCAAGCCCATTTTCCATGACCTCTGCCCCCAGGGTCTGCATGAGCATGAAGCTGGAGTTGGGAGCAGGAGGTGGGCATCAGACCCAGGCATGAAACCCAGGCATCCCAGTGTGGGACGCGGGTGTCTCAGCTGATTCCACAGGCACCAGGCCGGGTGTCCACTGTGCAGATAGCACGCTTCCCTGTTTTAATGCATTGGCTCATTGTCAAGAAACAATTCACCGCAGATGTGTGGTTTTATTTCTGTACTCTCAGTTCAATTCCATGACTCTTTCTGTTTGTTCCAGTGTCATCCTTTCTTTGATTTGCATTGTTTAGTGTTAAGATTGGAAATGGGGAAGGGTGAGTCTCCTTACTTCATGTTTCTTCGTTCAGGGTTGCTTTGGCCGTTTAGGTAGTGTCCCTTGAAATTCCGTATTTGTCTTGGGATAATTTTCCCAATACATTGCCCATGGTTTTTGATAACAGTCACATTGAATCTGTGTATCATGTGCTCTGTGGTATTGCAGTCCTAATTCTAGGTTTTCTATTGTATAAGTGTGATAGGTCTTTGTATTTATTATGTTTTTCTTTAACTCCATTCGCTAATGTTCTGTAACTTTCAATATGTAACACTTTTTTCCCAATGTAGATTTATTCCTGAGTACACTCTTACTGCTGGTCTTACTGAAAGTGGAATTCCACAGTTTTGTTCTGTGATAGTTGATTTCCTGGGTGCGGTGGAGTGCTGTGTGTCAACTCTGTGTATGACTTTACAGCGTGTGTGCACCAGCTCGGTGCCATGCTGTGCACTCCTTAGTGAGTGGGATTTCACAGTTTTGTTCTGTGATAGTTGATTTCCTGGGTGCGGTGGAGTGCTGTGTGTCAACTCTGTGTATGACTTTACAGCGTGTGTGCACCAGCTCGGTGCCATGCTGTGCACTCCTTAGTGAGTGGGATTTCACAGTTTTGTTCTGTGATAGTTGATTTCCTGGGTGCGGTGGAGTGCTGTGTGTCAACTCTGTGTATGACTTTACAGCGTGTGTGCACCAGCTCGGTGCCATGCTGTGCACTCCTTAGTGAGTGGGATTTCACAGTTTTGTTCTGTGATAGTTGATTTCCTGGGTGCGGTGGAGTGCTGTGTGTCAACTCTGTGTATGACTTTACAGCGTGTGTGCACCAGCTCGGTGCCATGCTGTGCACTCCTTAGTGAGTGGGATTTCACAGTTTTGTTCTGTGATAGTTGATTTCCTGGGTGCGGTGGAGTGCTGTGTGTCAACTCTGTGTATGACTTTACAGCGTGTGTGCACCAGCTCGGTGCCATGCTGTGCACTCCTTAGTGAGTGGGATTTCACAGTTTTGTTCTGTGATAGTTGATTTCCTGGGTGCGGTGGAGTGCTGTGTGTCAACTCTGTGTATGACTTTACAGCGTGTGTGCACCAGCTCGGTGCCATGCTGTGCACTCCTTAGTGAGTTCCTGCCTCGCTGCTCTAGAAAGGACGCACAGTGCAGTGCTGAAAACCGAGGACTTTGGGCTCCCCTCCCCCTCAGCTCCGCTCAGAGCTGCCAGGGAGAGGCACAGTGTGTGGCATGTGCTGTGGGCTTTCCCAAGTACTTTGTCCTGCTGAGGAAGTCTCTCCCTCTTCTTAAAAAATTTATTTTATATGAAATGGAGAGTGACTGAGGAGGAGGCGGAGAGAGAGCGGTCTTCAATACTCTAAATCACTTCCAAAATGCCCACCATTTCCAGGTCATGGCCAAACAAGGGAATGGAGCCTGGAACTCTGTCTGGGTTTCCCACTTTGAGTGGCAGGAATCCAGAACCTGAGCCACCATCCACTGCCTCCTAGGAATGTTACAGAAGCCGAGACAGACGTGTGGGTTGGCTGGAACTCAAAGCAGCACACGGATGTGCAGTGTGGGCCTAACAGGCCTCAGCCTGACCTGCTGCCCCACAGCACTGGGCTGGGAATCCCACTCTTCACCTGGCTAATGGTGTCTATATGAAATGATGCTGGTGTTCTGTCTGCTTCCTCATTGCTGGGAGGAGCGGGGGGTGTTTACTGTGGTTCTGTGACTGGTGTCTCCTGTGGATGATGGTGTGGCTCACCCTTGGTTTTTTGAAAGGCGTTCCCATGCATCCAACATGTAATCCTGTTATGTACGATGTCTTCACATTTGCTATTGTGTTGGTTTTCCTTCTGTATTTCTAACAGTTTTCTCTCTGCAGGTCACTGTCTGATGGTGTCATGTAGTTGAAGTAGCGAGAGTGAAAGGTGCAGGGGCAGGACACTGCATAGGTATATATATGCAAATTTGGGTTGGGAGTCCAGGGTTCTGCGTTAAGGTTCCGATTCTGGTTTAAATTCAGGATCATAGGTTAGGATTCTGGTTTGGTTTGAAAGCAGTGTTACAGTTAGGGTTCAGGATAGGAGTTAGGGGTTCAGGTTTGGATTAGGGTTCGGGTTCAGGTTAGAGTTCTGATTAGGGTGAGGGTTTCAGTTCGGGTTCAGGTTCAAGTTCGGGTTAGGGTTCACGTTAGGGTTTAGGGTTCGGGCTAGGGTTAGGTTTTGGGTTAGGGTTCGACTTAGGGTTCGAGTTAGGGTTAGGGTTTGGGTTCGGGTTCAATTAGGGTTCGAGTTCAGGTTAGGGTTCGGATTCAGGTTCGGGATGGCATTGGGGTTGGGGTTGGGGTTGGGTTCAAGTTAGGATTCGGGTTGGGGTTAGGGTTCGGGTTGGGGTGGGGTTCGGGTTCGATTAGGGTTCGGCTTGGGGTTTGGGTTCGGGTTTGGGTTAAGAGTTAGGGTTCGGGTTAGGGGTTAGGGGTAGGGGTTAGGGTTAGGGTTTGGAGTTTGGGGTTAGGGATTAGGGTTTGGGTTCGGATTCAGGTTTAGGGTTCGGGTTCAGGTTCGGGTTCGGGTTTGGGTTCGGTTTAGGGTTGGGTTTGGGTTTGGGTTTAGGGTTCGGGTTTGGGTTCGGGTTTGGGTTAGGGTTACAGTGTCCACAGGGGCAGAAATTGTGAGCAGAGTGCGAAGCAGACCTGCAGCTGGGAATTTCAGTGGCTAAACTGAAGGATCCACGTGAGGGAGCCGGCAGCACATGGCCTCAGGCAGACGTCATTCGTGTCATCAGGGAGCAAAATGAAATAAAGCATAAACAAACATCCACCGAGTGGACCGATGTCCACATCACGGGAAGCTCAGAGGCAGAGAAGGGCGGAGAGCTTATGTGAAGAGACACGGGCAACGACTTTTCAAATCCAGGGACGAGCTGAGCACACAGCATCAGGGACTTCAAAGAGTTCCAGCTGTAGCGTCCAGTCACACCCAGCGAGCCGCAGCAAATCACCATCCGCTCAGCTGTCCGCCCCAGGAGGTCTCGGGGGCAGAGAGAGAAAAGCAGCTCAGGGCAGAGAAGGGGCTTCCGTGGGGTTATCACAGATCTCGCAGCAGAATTCTTGCAGGTCAGAAGGGAATGGGTGGTGCTGTGGATTCCAAGTGCTGAGAGGGAAAAATAAACTTAACCCAGAGTGCGGTACCCAGGAGTAATCCTTCAACGATGCCCAGACAGTGGGACTTCCCCAGATAAGCAAAGGCAGAAGGGGTTTGTTAGCAGTGGATCTGTTCTGTGAGGTGCAGAGGGAGGCCTAGAACCCCAGGAAAGGAGGCTGTGTGCTGAAGACCGAACATGCACACATAGTGGCCTACTCTAGTTTCAGTGTATAGAATCTAAATGAAATTCATAGTAACTGGAAATCTGTGTTAAGGGGACACAGTGCTCATGACTCAGCTAAGGTGCATTTGTGACATCACTGAAATCAGGGATGAAGGTTTAAGTAATAGAATTTTATGTAATTGAAGTGAAATTGTTATGTTTAAAGTACTGCAATTTAAGGTGCTTTATGTAATTGCAATGATGCCTCCAAAGAAAAATCTACAGAATACACACAAAAGGAAATGAGAAGGGAATCACAGCATATCGCTACCAAAAATAAGTCAATCAAATAAATGCAGTCAGAGAGAAAAGGGAAGATTTTAAAAGCCACAACACATACAAAAGGCAGTTAATGAATGGCACTAGTATGCCCTTAGTTATCAATAATTACCTTAAAGATAAATAGACTGAACTCAATAAAAAGACATGGATTGAGTGAATGAAAAAGAGCAGTGTCTCATTCTATACTGGATACAGGACACTCTAGATTTTAGGACACAAAAAAGTAATTCAACACAGACCTGGCTGGGGACACTGCACCTCATCTTCCTCAGAATCTGCACCAGTGAAATCAGTAGAAAGCTTGAGGTGCCCTAAATGGACAGACTGCTGCAAGAAACCTGACCCTACTCTGCACAGGTGTTGAGATCATGAAAAGCAAGAAGAGACCATGGAGATGTCAAATCTGGAGTAGACACAGGACGGCAGTCCAGGCCCTGGCAGGTCCTGAAGTGGAGGAGCGTTCCGTCTGTGCTCGGAGACCTCTCGCACCAGTGTCCATCTCTTAGTTTGGATAAGTGTTCCAGGGCCAGGTGAGATGTTAACGCTGGGGGGCCTGATCAAAGCCAGCACAGGAATTCTCTGTTGTCGCTCCCCCTCTTCGTGGAGGAACAACACTAAACCCTGCCTAGGTTTCCTATCTGAGTCACGGCACCATTATGTCGCTCCCCCTCTTCGTGGAGGAACGACACTAAACCCTGCCTAGGTTTCCTATCCGAGTCACGGCACCATTATGTCGCTTCCCCGCTTCGCGGAGGAACGACACAGGACCCTGCGCTGTTCGTCTGCTCGGCCCTCCCCGGGTTTGCTGCTGGTTCTTCCCGGGTTGGCTACCGACCCTTCCACCTCTGTGGAAGGGCGGTTCCCCCTGCCACTTTCCCCACTTCTGCGGGGGAGCGGCACACCGCCGGCCGGCTCTCTCGGGGGCTGCTCAGGTGTTCCTTCAGATAGATGTTCCTGGTGCATGTTGTCTCTCTCCTCCTTTATAGTCCTCTTCCGCCAATCCCAACTCTGCTACCCACACGCCGAGTACGCTGCTCTCCTCCAATCAGGAGCAGGATCAGCTCCTGCAGCTCAGTCAATCAAATTGGCAAGAGGCAGCTGTGTAGAGGTTTCCTCCTCTCCCAGCGCCATATTGTGGGAGAGCAGATGTATAGAATAAGTCTTAATTCGAGTAACAGTCTAGTCCGAGTTGCTCCCCACACTCTGTCCTGCCTTTGGAAATCTAATCTAACTCCAAAATAAAGACATTTTTGAAATGTTAGCATGTTGGCCGGCGCCGTGGCTCACTAGGCTAATCCTCCACCTAGCGGCGCCGGCACACCAGGTTCTAGTCCCAGTCGGGGCGCCGGATTCTGTCCCGGTTACCCGTCTTCCAGGCCAGCTCTCTGCTGTGGCCAGGGAGTGCAGTGGAGGATGACCCAAGTGCTTGGGCCCTGCACCCCATGGGAGACCAGGAAAAGCACCTGGCTCCTGGCTCCTGCCATCGGATCAGCACGGTGTGCCGGCCGCAGCGTGCCGGCCGCGGCGGCCATTGGAGGGTGAACCAACGGCAAAGGAAGACCTTTCTCTCTGTCTCTCTCTCTCACTGTCCACTCTGCCTGTCAAAAAAAAAAAAAAAAAAAAAAAAAGAGATGTTAGCATGTAAAATATGTGAAGAAACTCTATACACTGATAGTGAAAGGCAACAGAAGATATACGGCTATGCAATCTCGGTTGTGATTGAAAGAAAAAATAAACATCATTTACTATGGCAATGAAATAGAAAGTAGGCAAGTAGAAAGGAGGCAAAGTGAAGAGGCAACTGACAGAATGGGAGAAAATATTTGCAAACTATGCAACTGATAGAGAATTAATATCCAGGATCTATAAAGAGTTCAAGAAACTCAACAACAAAACAGACAACACAGTTAAGAGATGGGCAAAGGACTTAAACAGACATTTTTCAAAGGGTGAAATCCAAATGACCAAAAGACATGAAAAAATGTTCAGGATCACTAGCCATCAGGGAAATGCAAATCAAAACCACATTGAGGTTTTACCTCACCCCGGTTAGAATGGCCTTCATATAGAAATCAACGAACAACAGATGCTGGCGAGGATGTGGGGGAAAAGGTGCCCTAATCCACCGCTGGTGGGAATGCAAACTGGTGCAGCCACTGTGAAAGACCATGTAGAGATTCCTCAGAAAACTGAGTATAGTCCTGCCACAAGACCCAGCCATCCCACTCCTGGGAATTTACCCAAGGGAAATGAAATCAGCATCTGAAGAGCTATCTTTACCCACGTTATTGCAGCTCCATTTACAGCACCAAAGACATGGAATCAACCCAGCTGTCCATCAGCTGAAGACTGGATGAATAAAATGTGATACATATGTGTGTACACACACACACATATGCACACACACTGGAATATTACTCAGCCAAAAAGAAGAATGAAATCCCGTCTTTTGCAATAAAATGGTTACAATTGTAAACCATTATACTCAGTGAAATAAGCCAGTTCCCATAAAGACAAATCCCATACATTCTCTCTGATCTGTGGGAACTAATAGAGAACAAAAATGAAATGTGTGTGAGCAGAGTTGACATTTTGAGATTTGTTTACAGCTCTTGTCTGTACTGTTAAGGAACAGTGCTTTTTGTTTTTTTCTCACTATTTGTTGAATTCTTTACTTAGTGGAGAGTTAGGGTTATGAGTATAAAATAGACAGGACAGATTATTGCACAAGTAAAGGAGGTAATGGTGGTTAGCGCGGTTGGAGGAAGGGAGGGAAGAATCACTATGCCCCTACATCTGTGTGTATGAAACACATGATATTTGTCACCTTATATAGGTAAAAAATTATCAAAAAAGAATAAAAAATAGGAAAAAATTTAAAAACATTAAAAAAAGAAAAAAAAAAAACAAGTAGCCCAAGGTCAGATGCTGCAGAGAGGGCGTTATCAGATCACAGTGCATCCTCTTTGGCCCAAATACTAACACATGTTCATAGTTAGATTTATGGTAATTTTAAATATTTAAAAATTTTAAATTTATTTTCATTTTATTTAAATGACAGAGGGACTGAGAGAGAGATACAGAGAAAGAGAGAGAGAAGAAGGAGGAGGAGGAGGAGGAGAGATCTTCCACCTGTGAACCCTGGGAGGCAGCAGCAGGTGGTGACTCAAGTACTTGGGTCCCCAACACCCACGTAGAGACCAGGATGGAGTTCTCAGCTCCTGGCTTTGGCCTGGCTCAGCCATGGCTGTTGCAGGCATTTGGAGGATGACCCAGTGGATTGAAAATTTCTCTCTGTCTTTCTTTCTCTGTCTCTCTGCCTTTCAATAAAAATCAATCAACAAAAGTTCTAAATGACTCCTCCATCAGTACACAATGACACCTGATGCGTGTCATGTGTTTATAAAGTATGTCAGTGTAATCATATATAAGCAATATGCATGCATCATAATTGATGTATTCCATGGTATAAAGATCACAGCACATGAACTGTTTCATCCAATACAATGACATGGAACCATGCTGAGTTCTGGCTATGGCAATGGGCTGATGCCATCATGGTTGATGTGATGGGCTGATGCCATGCAGGCCCCACGTACCCTCAGGACATTGATAGAAGAGGTTTTTTTTTTTTACTTTTTCAAATTACTTTATTTTTAATTAATTTTTAGCAGATTCAGTGTGATTTGTAGATACAATTCTAAGAACATGATTATATTCCTCTCCTCCCCCTCCCATCCTCTTTCCTTCTTCCTTTTTTTTTTTTTTTGACAGGCAGAGTTAGACAGTGAGAGAGATAGAGAGAAAGGTCTTCCTTTTCCATTGGTTCACACAACAAATGGCCGCTACGGCCAGTACATTGCACCTACCCGAAGCCAAGAGCCAGGTGCTTCCTGGTCTCCCGTGGGGTGCAGGGCCCAAGCACTTGGGCCATCCTCCACTGTCTTCCCGGGTCCACAGCAGAGAGCTGGACTGGAAGAGGAGCAACTGGGACAGAATCCGGCTCCCCAACCAGGACTAGAACCCGGGGTACCGGCACCTCAGGTGGAGGATTAGCCAAGTGAGCCATGGCGCCGGCCCCTTCTTCCTTTCTATTGCGTTTTTGAGATAACATATTTTAAAATTACATTATAGTAGAAAGGCTTAATACTTTTCAGCATAAGAAATATAACAGGTAAAAAGCAAAAAGTCCCCGGTTTAGAGGAATATAGACAACAGCTATAAACAATAATTAAATGGAAAAATGACCATTTCACACATATTCAGTGAATTTTAAAGTAATTACAGATCATTAAAACTACAGTAGTATAACATTCTCAACCATTGGTTTGACAAAGGTATAAAAAAAGGATTTACAAAACTATTTTTGCAGCAGTACTGATAAACACAGTCATTTCTTTTTTGTTGGATTTTTAAATATCAGCTCCCACCTGTGAGGGAGAACATGCAGTGTTTGTCTCTCTGGGTCTGGCTTATTTCTCTGAACGTGGTGTCCTCTAGTTGTGTCCATTTTCCTGCAAATGGTGAGATTTCATTCTTTTTCATATCTGAATAATATTCTATCATGTATACATACCACATTTCCCGTGTCCATCCACTGATAATGGACACTTGCGTGGCCCCAAATCTTGGCTGTGTGAACAGTGCTGCTGTAAACATGGAGGTATGGTATCTCTCTGATGCATTGCAATCAAGTCTCTGAGTAAACACCCAGCAGTGGGATTGTGGGATCACATGGCAAAAAACTAAGAACTATTTCTAGTTTTTAAGAAATCTCCACAGTGTTTTCCACAGTGGCTGCACTAGTTTGTATTCCCACCGGCAGCATGTGAGTGTCCCCTTTCTCCACATCCTGGCCAGCATTTGTTACTCTGTGTTTTGCATTTTAGTCAATTTGGCAGGGGTGAGGTGATTTCTCATTGTGATTTTGATTCGCATTTTAGTGACATTGATTCTTCCAATCCATAAGCAAGGAATATCTTTTCATTTCTTTGTGTGTCCTTGATGATTTCTTTGATCAATGTTTGATCATTTTCATTGTAGATTTCTTTCACTTCTTTGGTTAAATTTATTCCTAAATTTTTATTATGTTTGTGGCTGTTGTGAATGGGATTTCTTTATTAATTTCTCTTTCTGTGAGTTCATCATTAGCTTACTAAAAAGCTACTATTTTTTGTATATTTATTTATTTTGTAACCTGCCACTTTACTGAGTTGGTCTATCAATTCTACACCTTTTTGGTGGAGTGTTTAGGTTTCTGCACGTACAGCATCGTGTCATCTGCAAACATGGGTTATTCGACTTCTTCTTTTATACTTTTGCTGCCCTTTGTTCCCTTCCCCTCTAATTCCTCTTGCTAAAGCTTCCGGTGCTGTACTGAACAGGAGTGCTGAACCTGGACATACTGGTCTCCACCTGCTTTCAGCTCTTCCCCTTACAGTGTGATGCTGGCTGGTGGTTTGTCATGGGCAGCCTTCATACTTTTGAGGAGTGTTCCTTCTATACCTAATTTGTGGAGGGTTTTTATCGTGAAGGTGAATTGAATTTTATCAAATGCTTTCTGTGCATCTATTGAGATGACCACGTGGTTTTTGTTCTTCATTCTATTGATGTGATTTGTGATATTTGTTGATTTGCGAATGTTGGACAACCCTTGCATTTCTGGGATGATTCCCACTTGGTTGTGATGTGTCATCTTTTTGATGTGGTTTTGAATTCAGTTTGCTAGTTTTTGTTGAGAATCTTTGCATCTATGTTCATTTAGGATCTAGGTATGCGGTTTTCTTTTTTTGTCATATCTTTGGTTTTGGTGTCAAAGTAATTATGACCTCATGAAAACTGTAAGGCAGAGTTCCATACTGTTCAATGCTTTGGAATAGTTTGAAGAGTGTTGGAGTTACTTCTTCTTTGAATGTTTTGTAGAGTTTAGTAGTAAAGCCGCCAGGTCCCAGACCTTTCCTTGATGGAAGATTTTGATTATTGCTTCAATCTCATTTCTTGTTCTGGGTCTGTTTAGATTATATATATCTTCCTTGATTTAATTTTGGTAGGGTAAAAGAATTCAGAAATTTATCCATTTCTTCTAGGTTTTCCAATTTATCAGCATTTAGTTCTTCATAGTAGTTTATTATGATTTTTTTTTTTGTATTTCAGTGAGGTCAGTTGTAATGTCTCCTTTTTCATCTCCAATTTTATTATTTGAGTCTTTTCACTTTTTTCCTTTGTTAGAATGGCTAGAGGTTTATCTATTTTGTTTATCTTATCAAAAAGCCAACTTTTTGTTTTGTTGATCTTTTGTATTGTTTTTAGTTTCAATTTCATTTATTTCTGCCTGGATCCTTATTATTTCTTGCCTCCTGCTGATTTGGGGCTTGGTTTATCCCTGTTTTTCTAAGTCTTCAGGATGGATCAGTAGATCTTTGAGACTTTTATTAATGTAAACACTGAATGCTATAAACTTCCCTCTTAATACTGCTGTTGCTGTGTCCCACAGGCTTTGGTATGTTATGTTTTCATTTTTATGCATTTCAAGAAAGTTTTGATTCCCTTTTTAATTTCTTCACTTGATTTCTCAATAGCATGTTGTTTAATTTCCAAGTATTTAATTCCAAGTTTTATACTGTTCTTCTTGTGTTGGTTTCTACTTTTATTCCTTTGTGTAAGGTCTGAGAAGATACATGGTGTGATTTAAATATTTTTGAATTTGCTGACACTTGATTTGTGGCCCGATATGTGGTCTATCCTAGAAAACTTCCACGTGCTGACGAGAAGAATGTGTGTGCTTTGGCTGCTGGTGAAATGGCTGCATATGCAGCATGTTTGAACTCCGATGTGTCTTTATTGAGTTTTTCCTATCTGGGTGACCTGTCCATTGATGAGAGTGGGGTGTTGAAGTCACCCATGGTGATTGTATTGGAGTCTATCTCTCCCTTTAGGTCTAACAGTATTTTCTGTTTCTATCTAGTCTTGTGACCATATATATATATATGGAACTTGAACCGGCATCCACATGAGATACTGGCGTCACGGGCAGCAGCTTAACCCATTACACCACAGTGCCGACCCCATAATCTTCCTCCTGGTAGTCTCTGCCTCCTCCTGGCCTCATCACACTGACGCGCGTTCAGAACAGCTGAACAGGAGCAACTGAAGCAGCCGCATCTGTCTTGTTCCTACGGTTTGGAGTCAGAAGTGCCTTTCACTGTGGAGCATTGTGCCAACTGTAGGATTTTTAAAGATTTTTTAAAGTGATTTATTTATTTATTTGAGAGGCAGAGTTACAGAGAGAGAGAGAGGAGAGGGAGGTCTTCCATCTGCTAGTTCCCTCCCCAAATGGCTACAATGGGTGGAGCTGTGCCAGGCTGAAGCCAAGAGCCAGGAGCTTCTTCTGGGTCTCCCATGTGGGTGCAGGGGCCCAAGTGCTTGGGCCATCCTCTGCTGCTTTCCCAGGTGCATTAGCAGGGAGCGGGATTGGAAGCAGAGCAGCCGGGACTCGAACCAGTGAACATATTGGAGGCTGACACTGCAGACAGTGGCTGCACAGTGCCGGCCTCTCAAAGATATCTTTTATCATGTGGGGAAAGCCTCTTTCTAATCAATTTGTTAATAATTTTTATGATGAATGAAAATTGGATTTGTCAATATTTTAACTTCATCTATTGAGATAGTGGTATTGTTCTCATCATTTTTTCTATCAGTATTGTGGTTTTTTTTTTCTGATATTAAACCAACTAGAATTCTTAGGATAAATTCTACTTGGTCATTTTAAATATTGCTGGCTTCCACCTCCTAAGTATTTTTGTGTCAGTACACATTTGTTGAAGAATTGGTCTGCAATTTTATTTGCTGTGACACCTTTGTCTGGCTTTGATACCAGAGTGATGCTGGCATCATAGGGCGGATCTCAGTGTCTCCACGTTCTCTGCTGTCTCAAAGGGTTTTTGTGGTGCTGGCCGCACTGCTGTCTTGTGCCGGTGGGTGATGGAGTTCACCAACAGTGTCAGCTGGTCTTGTTTTACTTTGTGGGAATGTTTAAATTCCAGATTAATTGCCATATAAGATATAGGTCAATTCAAATTGTCTACTTATTTTCAATTCACTTTTTAAAAAATATTTTATTTATTTATTTGAGAGGTAGAGACAGAGAGAAGGAGAGACAGAGAAAAATCTTCCTTCTACTGGTTCACTGTCCAAATGGTTGCAACAGCCGGAGCTGGGGCTCATCCAAAGCCAGGAGCTAGGAGCTTTTCTGGGTCTCCTACACCGGTGTGGGTGCCCAAGGACTTGGACCATCTTCCACTGCTTTCCCAGGCCATAGCAGAGAGCTGGATAGGAAGAGAAGCAGCTGGGATTCAAACTGGTGCCCATGTGGGATGCCGGTGCTGCAGGCAGAGGATTAACCTACTGTGCCACAGCACCAGCCCCTTTGATTCATTCTTTTTTTTTTTAAATTTTTTTACAAGCAGAGTGGACAGAGAGAGAGATACAGAGAGAAAGGTCTTCCTTTGCTGTTGGTTCACCCTCCAATGGCCACCGTGGCCAGCGCACCACACTGATCCGAAGGCAGGAGCCAGGTGCTTCCTCCTGGTCTCCCATGTGGGTTCAGGGCCCAAGCACTTGGGCCATCCTCCACTGCACTCCCGGGCCACAGCAGAGAGCTGCCTGGAAGAGGGGCAACTGGGACAGAATCTGGCGCCCTAACCGGGACTAGAACCCGGTGTGCTGGCGCCGCTAGGCGGAGGATTAGCCTATTGAGCCACAGCGCCAGCCAATTCATTCTTGATCATTTGAGTCTTTCTAGGAATTTATCCATTTTATCTAGCTTGTCTAATCTTCTGTAACAAAGTTGCTCAATCAATTTGAAATATATATATATATCTATCTCTGTATCATCTACACATTTATCTGAGGTCTGCATTGGTAGATTGTAGCTTTTCTCTTTTCTTACTGGGTCAGCTTAGCTAAAGGTTTACCAAATTTTTTGGTCTTTGCAAAGAACAAAATGTTGATTATATTACATTTTCTCTATTTTTTTTGTACCCTTTTTAATCTTTAGTGTTTTTTTCTTCCTGTTACTTTGTGTTTGATTTCCTTTTCTTTTATTAGCTTCTTATGGCATATAATTCACTGAAATTATGGGTCTTTTTTCTTTATAATTAAAACTAAAAATATACCCCTAAACACTGTTTCAACTATGGTCCAGATATTTTGATACTTTGTGTTTCATTTTCTTCAAGTTCAAGATATTTTCCAATTTTCTTTTTTGACTTGTGGATTATTTAAAAATATGTATTTAAAAATACATGAGTATTTACCACATTTCTTTCCTTAGCCAATTTCTAAGTTAATTCAGCATGGTTATGAGGACATATTTCTTATGATTTCCTTTATGTTTTCAAGATTTATTTTATGAATAAGATATGTCCTCTACAAGATGTTTTTTGAGTCCTTGCATCAAATGTGCTTCCTTTGTGGCTGCGTGAAGTGTCCTGGCCACCTCAGCTGTGTCAGCTTGGCTGATAGCGTTGCTCATGTCTTTCATGTCCATATTGTGTTTCTCTAGTTATTCCATGAATCACAGATAAAGAAGTATTAAAATATCCAGTTACACTTTATGTGTCTGTATTTACTTGATAGGCAGAGAGAGCAAGCTTCTCTTTGCTGGTTCACTCCTCCCATGTGTACAACTTCCAGGCTGGGCTACACTGAAACCAAGAGCCAGGAACTCCACCTGGGTCTCCGTGTGGGAAGCCGGAGCCCGAGTCCTTGAGTCAAGCCTTCCCAGGAGCAGAGCAGGACAGGTCCCTGGCACATCCCCAGGGGCAGCTCAACCCACTGTGCCACAGCATCCACCCCCCAGCTCCTCTTTATCCTTTCAGTTCTGTTAGTTGTGCTCCATATTCTTTGTAACTCTGTTGTTAGGTACTTATACTTTATTGGATAGCTGTGATGCATTTTGTCATTTTTCATATGAAATATCCTTATATTCACTGTAATATTTATTCATTTTTTAAAGATTTATTTTATTTATTTGAAAAGCAGAGAGAGAGAGAGAGAGAGAGAGAAAGAACTTCTATCTGCTAATTCACTCCCCAAATGGCTGCAGTAGCTGGGGCTTAGCTAGACTGAAGCCAGGAGTCAGGAACTCCATCTGGGTCTCCCACATGGGTGCAGGGGTCCAAGTTCTTGAACCATCTTCCACAGCTTTTCCAAGCACATTAGCAGGGAGCTGAACTGGAAGCAGAACAGCTGGGACTGGAACTGGTGCTCCACTATGAGGTGCTGGCATTGCAAACAGTGGCCTACTTGTTTTAAATTATATTTTATCTAACATTAACATAGTATCTAGATCTCTTATTGTTTCTATTTGCATGGTACATGTTTTCTTTTTTAAAAGATTTTATTTATTTATTCGAAAGTCAGAGTTACACAGAGAGAGAGGTCTTCTATCCACTGGTTCACTCCCCAGTTGGCAGCAATGGCTGGAGCTACGCCGATCCGAAGCCAGGAGCCAGGAGCTTCTTCCGGGTATTCCACGTGGATGCAGGAGCCGAAGGACTTAGGCCATCTTCTACTGCTTTCCCAGGCCACAGCAGAGAGCTGGATCAGAAGAAGAGCAGCTGGGACTAGAACTGGCGCCCATCTGGATGCCGGCGCCCCAGGCCAGGACATTAACCTGCTGTGCCACAGCGCTGGCCCCGGTACATATTTTCTATTCTTTTACTTTTAACATAGTTGTGATGTGTATCTTTTTTTATATATCCTATAGTTGGATCTTGCTTTTGTATCCACTCTGATAACCACCATCTTTTGACTAGAAAATTAATTCATTTGTATTTAATGGAATTATTGATATGGTTTTTTTTGGGGGGGGGCAGGCAGAGTTAGACAGTGAGAGAGAGAGAGAGAGACAGAGAGAGAGGTCTTCCTTCTGTTGGTTCACTCCTCTAATGGCTGCTATGGCTGGCACTGCGCTGATCTGAAGCCAGGAGCCAGATGCTTCCTCCTGGTGTCCCATGCGGGTGCAGGGACCCAAGCACTTGGGCCATCCTCCACTGCCCTCCTGGGACACAGCAGAGAGCTGGACTGGAAGAGGAGCAACCGGGACAGAATCTGGCACCCCAACCAGGACTAGTACCCGGAGCCCCAACCAGGACTAGAACCTGGGGTGCCGGCACCGCAGGCGGAGGATTAGCCAAGTGAGCCATGGCACTGGCCGATATGGTTGGATTTAAATGTGATATTTTGTTATTTGATTTACATTATTTTAGATACTTATTTCTCTTTTATCCTTACTTTGCTTTAAATAATTTTTTAAAGTATGCCCTTGAGCTATTTTGTAGTTATGCCCCCTTTAACTTGTCACAGTCTGCATCCAATGAGCACTGACTTAATTGTGTGAAAAGACAGCAACTTTACTCTGGCTCCTGGTGTCTTTTTTTTTTTTTTTAAGATCTATATATTTATTTGAAAGGCAGAGTTACAGAGAGGCAGAGGCAGAGGCAGAGAGAGAGAGAGAATATCTTTGATTCGCTGGTTCACTCCCCAGATGGTCTCAATGGCCAGAGCTAGGCCAATCTGAAGCTAGGAGCCAGGAGCTCCCTCCAGGTCTCCCACGTGGGTGCAGGGCCCAAGGACTTGGGCCATCCTCCACTGCTTTCCCAGGCCATAGCAGAGAGCTGGATTGGAAGTGGAGCAGCCAGGACTCGAACTGGTGCCCATATGGGATGCTGGCACTGCAGGTGGTGGCTTTACCTGCTACGCCACAGCACCAGCCCCTCTGGGTGTCTTTTAAATCAGCTTCCTAGTGTGTGCTAAGTGTCCTGTAACTGTCCCTGCATTCTAAATGTAATCAATGTGTTTGTAGCCAACATGTTGACTGCAGTTCTCTGAATTCTAACCCCAGGCTTGACAGCAACAAACACAGGCAAGCATCCTCCATGGTATTCCACAGGCACACACGGAACTGGCCGCTTGCATCACTCACTGGACTGCTGCCCTCAAGGAAGTGTCAAGAGCTCAACGTGGTGGTCCCAAACCCCAGCAGCCGTTCTCCAGGATGCGAGCAGAAGCCTCGCCTTCCCAATCCAGATTCAGGACAGCAGTCAGATCTTTGCCAAGGAAACAAAACTGCCTGGACAGTATTCCTGTGTTCAGGACAAGCTGGGAGGGGCAGAAGCCATTCTGAGAACAGTGCCCCTTATGGGCAGGCCTTGTGTGTGAGAATGTGGGCTAGCAAATGTGCAGGCTGGCTGGGAGCCAGCCCAAGGCCTTATTAACAATTCATTTCCTGAATAGTCAGGGGCTCTGAACTCACAGATTTTCTCCTTGAGAATGTTAGTGAATCTCTGGGCCTTTTATTGGTGAAAAATTTCCCCACAAGCTGGAAAGAAGTGTTTTTCTCACTGACAGTGTCACAGTGGCAGGATGTATTGCATACAGAACAGTCAAGGTTGAGCAGCTGGGAGGGAAGGGGCGCTCAACAGAGGGGCTGGGAAGGTGCGGCACAGGGTGGAGCAGGGGAGTGTGGGGGCCTGGACTCAGGTAGGCTGAGGCCGCTCTGGAGGTCACTGGAAACCTTGAGGAGGCGGCCTGTTGGGGTCAGGGAAGAAACTGGTACAAATCCAGGAGCAGCTCTGGTGGCTGAGTGCAGGCAGGTCTTTCTTTTTTTCTTTTTTAAAGATTTATTTATGTATTTGAAAGTCAGAGTTACAGAGAGAGAGAGAGAGAGGTCTTCCCTCCATTGGTTCACTCCCCAATTAGCCACAACAGCCAGAGCTGCGCCGATCCAAAGCCAGGAGCCAGGAGCTTCTTCAGGGTATCCCACATGAATACAGGAGCCCAAGGACTTGGGCCATCTCCTACTGCTTTCCTAGGTCATAGCAGAGAGCTGGGTCGGAAGTGGAGCAGCTGGGTCTCAAACCGGCGCCCATATGGGATGCTGGCACTTCAGGCCAGGGCATTAACCTGCTGTGCCTCAGCACCAGCTCCAGACAGATCTTCAAGTAGAGTTGTTGCAAAGGGGAGAAAAGCAGCTGATGGCACCGTGTCAAGAGCATTTGAGAGGAATCAGGTAGGTTATCTTGCGACGGGAGTAACCCAAGAGGGGAACCTGGGGATGTGAGAGGCAGCTGAGGTTCCTGCGGCAGCACCTTGAGTAGGTGAGGAAGGCTTGGCTTCCTGCCCCAGGTGCAGGACTGGCTTCAGATGAGGTCAGCTCATGGCGAGGTGTGGAGGACAGCTCTGGTGCAGCAGGAGCCAGGGCACCGGCTGACGGAGGAGGAGAGGAACTGCTGGCAGTTTGAGGACAGAAGTGAGGAATGTGTGACAAGCAGTGAGGGTGAGAGGAAGGACATCACAGGCCCCTTGTCACTGGAGCTCAGGCCACATTTTTCTGCAGGGGTGCCGGTGCAGGACAAGAAGAGAGCTGTTTCTTTTTTTTTTTTAAGATTGATTTATTTATTTGAAAGAGTTACACAGAGAGAAGAAGAGTCAGAGAGAGTGAGAGCGAGAATAAGAGTGAGAGAGAGTGAGAAAGGTCTTCCATCCTTTGGGTCACTCCCCAATTGGCTGCAACACCTGGAGCTGGATCAATCTAAAGCCAGGAGCCAGGAGCTTCTTCCAGGTCTCCCATGTGGGTGCAGAGGCCCAAGGACTTGGGCCATCTCCTACTGCTTTCCCAGGCCATAGCAGAGAGCTGGATCGGAAGTGGAGCAGCCGGGACTAGAACCAGCGTCCGTATGGGATGCCGGCACTGTAGGAGGTGGTTTTACCCACTATGCCACAGCCCTGGCCCCAGAACTGGTTTTAAGCAGTATGGAAAAAGGCAAAGTGAGAGAGGCAAGGGAGTTAAGGGCTGTTCTAAAAAACACTGGAAACTTTTACAGTGTGAAACAACCACCATCCACATACCCTTGATTCTCCAAGTTGGCTATTTGGTACTTCTGGTCTGGGCCAGGAGATCTCCAATGGGGCTGGTCACAGACAGCTGTGTCATAGCTTGGACATGGGCAGCTTCACTGGTGGTCTGCTTGTGGATGTCAGTCGGGACAAGAGCCCATGATGGGGCCACAGGACTCTCATTATCTGGCACACGACCCTGTGCTTACCCTCCTGCCCTGCAGGTAGCCGGGAGCAGCAGGTGGATCCGGCACAGACGCTTGCCTGGGCTGCAAGGCCCCGGTGCAGGCAGAGGAGGAGTCTGGGGTCCCTGTTTACTGTGAGCTCTCAGTCATGCTGAAGGGTCCTGGACACCTCCTCCTGCAGTTCCCTCAGGCCCTACCCCAAATGGACTCCCGGCTTCCCTGCTTGACAAAGTCCACTGATTCGGGACACTTGCTGGCCCCTCCAGACTCTCTCTTGCCTCTCCTGGCCCCCAGCCCTAGCACCTTCCCTGGGGATCTTTTGAGTCCTTATCCTTTTTCCATGAAGACCACATGCTAGAGGTGGCAGGTGCCAGGAGTGATCTGGAGCCACCCCTGCTGAAACCCCCCTGGTAACACAGTCCAGGTTCTCTGCTGGTGGCCAAGGCAATGCCACCGCCCCCCCCACATACCCCACTTCCAGCGGTGTTGCCTGGGACAGGCCGTGGAACTGGCTGCTGCTCCTCCCTGGTTTTCCACGCCTCTCATGAGAGCAACCATTGTCCCCACACTAATGCAGTGCCCACATGTGTGGATTCATGAGTTGGGGACGGGGCTACCCACAAGCTAGTGGGCCTCTCCTCACTGACACTCCCCAGCCCCCATCAGCACAGCTCGAGGCTAAAAGGGGCTAAAAGACCCTATTGGGGTCTTTTCTGTCCCAGGACCCTTGGCCCCTCCTCCACAGGACCCAGAGGAAGGGGGTAATTGGTGCCTCCAAGAGGGCACACAAATACTTGTGCACACATGCAGGGACACATACACCCACACAGACATGCAAGGTACAAATATGCAGATGCACCACACCTGCACTCCCCCCAACACACACACACACACACACATGTCTCTGGCTTTTGCCTCTGAGGGTGCAGAGGCTGGAGACAGCAGGAAAGGAGCCAGGAGAAGCCGAGGTAGGAGGATCTCAGAGTGGAGGCCAGGCGGAAGCAGCCACACTCCAGGAGACAGACAACCCCTTCCTGGCCCTGACTGTGTATCAGTTCCTGGGTTTCTTTCCCAGAGCCCTGAGCTGATCCTCCAGTAATTTAGCCAGAGTGACTGCAGGCTCACAGCTTTTCAGGGCTAAATTCCTGTAGAGACCTGAGCTGGAACTCTTGTCCTTAGTAAGAGCAGAATAAGGCATGTGCTTGGGCTTCAGATTTGCATGGAGACAAAATTTATTAGAAGAGACCAAGAAATAAAGAAACAAATAAAGCAAAACGGGATCGGTGTGGGAAACAAACACAAGTCAACAGCCCATGAACACTCAGGCAACTCTCCTGTTTTTCTAACTCATCTCATAAAAGTGGAGGGATGTTGAATCAGTTATTTCTGATCTCTGCACTATTGAGGAAGGTAAGGAGTCAGCAGACTTTGGAAGACCTCTCTGAGCTGCAGTGTGGAGGTGTGTGGTGGCCACACTTGTCCCCCGTAGTTGCTGAAATGTGATTTTTTCCCCCTGATTTACTCATCCACCCTGCAAGCATAGGGCTTCTCCCCTGTGTGTGTCCTCTGGTGACTGATGAGGTTTGACTTCCGCGTGAAGCTTTGCCCACACTCCCTGCAAGCATAGGGCTTCTCCCCTGTGTGTGTCCTCTGGTGAGTAATGAGGGCTGACTTCTGCGTGAAGCCTCGCCCACACTCCCTGCAAGCATAGGGCTTCTCCCCTGTGTGTGTCCTCTGGTGAGTAAGGAGGGCTGACTTCACTGTGAAGCCTCGCCCACACTCCCTGCAAGCATAGGGCTTCTCCCCTGTGTGTGTCCTCTGGTGCTTGATGAGATCTGACTTCTGCGTGAAGCCTCGCCCACACTCCCTGCAAGCATAGGGCTTCTCCCCTGTGTGTGTCCTCAGGTGACTGATGAGGTTTGACTTCTGCGTGAAGCCTCGCCCACACTCCCTGCAAGCATAGGGCTTCTCCCCTGTGTGCGTCCTCTGGTGACTGATGAGGTGTGACTTCCGCGTGAAGCCTCGCCCACACTCCCTGCAAGCATAGGGCTTCTCCCCTGTGTGCGTCCTCTGGTGACTGATGAGGTTTGACTTCTGCGTGAAGCCTCGCCCACACTCCCTGCAAGCATAGGGCTTCTCCCCTGTGTGTGTCCTCTGGTGCCTGATGAGGTGTGACTTCCGCGTGAAGCCTCGCCCACACTCCCTGCAAGCATAGGGCTTCTCCCCTGTGTGTGTCCTCTGGTGACTGATGAGGTGTGACTTCTGCGTGAAGCCTCGCCCACACTCCCTGCAAGCATAGGGCTTCTCCCCTGTGTGTGTCCTCTGGTGACTGATGAGGTTTGACTTCACTGTGAAGCTTTGCCCACACTCCCTGCAAGCATAGGGCTTCTCCCCTGTGTGTGCTCTCTGGCCATTAATGAGGTGTGACTTGTCACTGAGGCCTTGCCTACAATCTCTATACTTGACTCCTGCAATTCGTGACAGCCCTGCCCCCACAGATGATTTGCCTGTGTCCTCTGGATTCAGTTCTTGGCCTATTCTAGGCTCTTCCTCTATCATTCTCTCACCCTCCCTTGAGGTCTCCACTTGTCCTTTGGGAAGGCTGGAAAAAGACCTTGAGATCGCCTTCTGCCTTGTCCTTTTGGACAAGAATCTGGACTTTTCTTTGACGTCTTGACCTTCGTTTTTGTCATTCCAGCTCTGTGGATCAGACAGCTTCTGATGCTCTTTCCCTGGACAGGGATTCGCTGGTTGCAGGTGATTTCTTGCAGGTGCTCCTGGGAAGATCTGAGAGGAGTGACTGCGCTCCATGTGTTGACTGAGGAACTTGTGACTGGAGAAGGCCAGAGAGCACGAGGGACAGGGATGGATTTCTGGCTTTGGCTCTGCCGAAAGAGGTTTTTGGTTAGGGCAGAAACAGACAAGCAGGCTGGCCATCTGCATTGCCGTGAGTGAGGCCAGCCCCACTATTTGTTCTGTACATGTTAGCAACCCAAGCATTCCTGTATGGTGTATTTTTTTTCATTCTATTTTTCTCTACATCTTCAGATATCCAGAAAGCCCACATCAGAGGCCCTTTCTAAGTATCGGCCAGACTAAGGGCTTTTTTTTTTTTTTTAAAGATTTATGTATTTATTTGAAAGTCAGAGTTACACAGAGAGAGGAGAGGCAGAGAGAGAGAGAGAGAGAAAAGTCTTCCATCTGCTGGTTCACTCTCCAATTGGCCACAACGGCCGGAGCTGTGCTGATCCGAAGCCAGGAGCCAGGAGCTTCCTCTGGGTCTCCCACATGGGTGCAGGGGCCCAAGGACTTGGGCCATCTTCTACTGCTTTCCTAGGTCATAGCAGAGAGCTGGGTCGGAAGTGGAGCAGCCGGGTCTCGAATTGGCACCCATATGGGATGCCGGCACTGCAGGCAGCAGCTTTACCCACTATGCCACAGTGCCAGCCCCAAGACTAAGGGTTTTCAATTAGCATCCTGCAACTTCACTGTGTCATAGCTGGGGCTCCAGAGACCTCTACCCACATCCCAGATGCTTTCTTCATTGGACCCTCCCTGATCATCTGCTGTACCTTCCTCCGCTCACATGGGGAGGTCACTTTTCCTGACATGTCTGTGGCTATTTTATTCTGTTGAGAAACAACTACACTGGTCACTTAGGGTGGATTTTCTCTCATGACATTCCCGTTGAAGAGAAAGGGATCTATTAAGTTGGGAGTCACTCACCCTGGAGACACACAAATGTGGAAGTCACATAGTGTTTAAGAGAGCACCTGCGAGTAGATCCGTGTTTTAGTCTCTCCATTCAAAAAGAGGGCTCACGTGTCTGATCTCACTGGGAGGCAGAACTCAGGCTGGGCAAGAGAGCATCCAGGTTCCAGGGACTGAAGGACTCTGGGTATTGCTGCCTCAACTAGGCCATGAATTGTTTGTTAGTGCTCTGCAAATCACAAAGTGAAAACATGTCCTCAGGCCTCACGCCATTCATTCCTAACTTATTTTATTCAGCATTTGCCCATTTCCCTTGCAGTACGAAGTCCTGATAGAAAAATACATCTCGTATCAGACTTCTCACCTCTCTGATCCCAGCTTCACTCAGGTACACGCTCTGAAGGGGTCACCCTCAACACTCTGTTTTCTGAAAGCTGACCACAGCATCATCTCAGAACACAGAACTCAAACCTCCACAGCTGTCTTCATCTCACTCAAAAAAAAAAAAAAATCTAGGGGCTGGTGCTGTGGTACAGTGGTTAAGCCATGGCCTGCAGTGCTGGCATCCCATATGGGTGCCTGTTGGAGTCCCTGCTGCTTCACTTCTGATCCAGCTCCCTGCTGGATCCAGTTCCCTGATCCTCCCATCTTTCCACTGGGAAAGCAGTGGAAGATGGTCCGAGTGTCTGGGCCCCTGCCACCCATGTGGGAGACCAAGAAGCTCCTGGTTTTGACCTGACCCAGCCCCAGTTATTGTGGCCTTTTGGGAAGTGAACCAACAGTTAGAGGCTCTCTGTCTCTCCATCTCTCTCTGTAACTCTGCCTATCAAATAAAGAAACAAATCTTTTTTTAAAAATTCAAGAACATCTAGGGGAAGCTCCTGGCTCCTGGCTTCAGATCGGTGCAGCTCCAAACATTGTGGCCATCTGGGGAGTGAACCAGCAGATAGAAGACCTCTCTCTCTCTTTCTCTCTCTCTGCCTCTCCTTCTCTTTCTGTGTAACTCTGACTTTCAAATAAATAAATCAATCTAAAAAAAAAAAAAAGAAACAGCTAAAAGAGCAGAAGAACCTTCCTTGATGAGAGAGCTGGCAGGTGCCAAAGAAGTCCTTTTTGCCTTGGACACTTTCAACGCAGTGTGCTGTGGGACATTTTATGCATAAAGTACTTAAAATATAAAAACAGAAAAAAATTGAAATATAACAGTTGTTTCCAAGAGTCAAAGACATATAAAATGAAATTTTTATATTTATTTATTTGAAAGGCAGAGTTACAAAGAGACAGAGGCAGAAGCAAAGAGAGATCTTCCATCCACTGGTTCATTCCCCAAATGGCCACAATGGCCAGAGCTGCGCTCATCTGAAGCCAGGAGCCAGGAGCTTCTTCCAGGTCTCCATGTGGATGCCGGGGCCCAAGCACTTGGGCCATCTTCTACTGCTTTCCCAGGCCATAGCAGGGAGCTGGATCTGAAGTGAAACAGCTAGGTCTTGATCCAGCCCCCATAAATGGATGCTGACACTGCAGGCTGTGGCTTTACCCACTACACCACAGTGCCAGCCCCATAAAATGAATCTTTAAATCTGTAAGAGCTAGTGTTGTGGCACAATGGGTTAAGTTGCTGCCTGTGATACTGATATGCTTGCTGGTTTGAATCCTGGCTGTTCCACTTCGTCCAGCTCCCTGGCAATGGACCTGGGACAGCAACGGAAGATGGCCCATGTGCTCGGGGCTCTGCACCCCTGTACGACTCCGATGGATTCCAGGCTTCTGGCTTCAGCCTGGTCCAGCCCCAGCTGGTGCAGCCATTTGGGGAGTGAACCAGTGAATGGAAGATCTCTGTCTCTCCATCTCCTTCTCTCTGTAACTTTACCTTTCAAGTGAATAAATAAATATTCAAAAAAGAATCCTTAATTTAAAAAACACCTGATGTGAAATTTGACTGACTTTATATTACATTTGATCTATTTAGAGTTGAACCACAAAAATTCCCATGAAGAATGCTTCTTTTCTTTCATTTTAAAGAACAATAGTGCTACCTACCTCTCCCTGCTGTGAGCTCTTCCTTCCACTTGCTGCCCCACTTGATCCCCAGCTCCTGGCCATATTCGTCCCCATACCAGACCAGCAGCTCACAGCCAGGCTTGATGACCTGGCAGGTGCGGTAGAATATCTGCTTGTGGTACTGAAAGGCCACCAGGTTCTGCTCCTCGTCATTCCGGGCACAGTTCACATACCTGAGGTGGAGACAGATGCTGAGTTCCCATTCCATGTCAGATTTGAGTCTAACTCATCACATGATGGCCAGGCCTCCACCCTCCCCCTTGGTTCCCCCCACCCCTGCCCCAGGGAGAACCTTCTGTTTCTGCCCAGGTCTCTTCCACAAGGTTAGTGAGTTCCCTGTTCCAAGTCTTGTTTGGATCCAGGGAGAGCCTTCTGTTTTTACCCAGGTTTCTCTCACAAGGTCAGTGAGTTCCCTGTTCCAAGTCCTATTTGTACCTAGGGAGAACCTTCTGTTTCTGCCCAGGTTTCTCTCACAAGGTCAGTGAGTTCCCAGTTCCAAGTCCTATTTGTAGTGCTCATCCTGCCAAGCATGCTTTTCTCTCTTTCCTAATTAACCATTTAAAAACCCAGTCCAGACTTCCACCTTGACTGGCCACAAAGTACAGTGATGCCTAGCTTCTCCAAACTCCAAACTAATTTCTGTTTGGTGCCACAGAACTTGCTGTGTGAGCCTGCTCTTTGCCTCCAGAGAGGCACTGGCTGAAGTCTGCCTTCCTTTAATCTCCTCACAGTACCCAGATGCCATTCCCCTACCTTCCCAGGTTCCCACAGAAACGGCCAATGTCCTCGTTATTCAATTTCCCTATCCCCTGATGAAGGGGGAGCCCCTTACAGAGCAGAGCAGGGCTGGGGCACTCGGCAGAGACTCATGGCCCTGCCACAGCTCACTTTTCCGCTGGATTCAGAACCCCACCCTTTAAAAAATATTTATTCATATTTATTTGAAAGGCAGAGTGATGGGGGGTGGTGGAAAAGAAAGGGAATGATAATGGATCCGCTGGCTTACTCCTCAAATGGCTGCAACAGCCAGGGTAGGTGCAGGGGTCCAAAATCTTGGGCCATCCTCCGCTGCTTTCCTGGGTACATTAGCAGGGAGCTGGATGGGAAGTGGAGTAGCTGGGATTCAAACCAGCATTCATGTGGGATGCTGGCATCACAGGCAGTGGCTCAACCTGCTGCACTATAACACCAGTCTCCAGAATCCAGTTTCGATTTCACTGTGGCTGGGAAAACTTCCCTTTTTTTTTTTTGACAGGCAGAGTGGACAGTGTGAGAGAGAGACAGAGAGAAAGGTCTTCCTTTCATTGGTTCACCCCCAAATGGCCGCCACAGCCGGCACGCTGCGCCTATCCGAAGCCAGGAGCCAGGCGCTTCCTCCTGGTATCCCATGCGGGTGCAGGGTCCAAGCACTTGGGCCATCCTCCACTGCCTTCCCGGGCCACAGCAGAGAGTTGGACTGGAAGAGGAGCAACCGGGACAGAACCGGCACCCCAACTGAGACTAGAACCTGGAGTGCCGGCACCGCAGGCGGAGGATTAGCCTAGTGAGCCGTGGCGCCGGCCGACTTCCTGTGCTTTAAGTTGTTCAGGCACTGTGCACTTCTCCAAATAATGGGAAAATTATAGTTAAGGACACAGGTTTCATGGGCTGTCCAGGTATTGAAATCCATTTTCCACACAGGAAGTGCTTAATAAATGTTGATTAGACAAAGGGTGAGTAGCCAGTAGATCTAGGCTCCTCAAAGCTTATCCTTGTGCCCCCTTGTGTCTAGCATATAGATTTATGTTTTGATAAAAGATATAGTATTTATATTTTATATCTTTTTAAAAATGGCCATGATATTGAAGAGCAGTGTCTGGAGAAAACCGAGGAGCATGGGGTCACTGAGGGAGGCGTAAGGAGAAGGAAAGGAATCTCAGCTTGTGAGAGAGAAGCGTCCTCCCCAGAACGTGACTTGCTCTGGGCCTTACCTCATCCAGTTGGCCCAAGATCTATCCTTTCCATCCACATACTCATAGCAGTTTCTCCCCTTGGTGATCTGAATTTCAGAAAAATAAGTTAAACTCTCCCTGGAGTGGGAAGAATTCAGAATTACTTTACTCAGCTGTCATCAGTGCTCTTTGGGCTTACACGGATTCAGACACGAGTTGTGACCACATGTTGTGCTCCTGCTCATCAGTAGACATCTGAGTTGATTTATAGTCAGAGCAGAGGACCACAGGGAGGACACCTGCTTTGTCTCTTATTGCCCTGCTCTGTCGTAACCTGCCATCTTTACACAGGAGTTCCGCATCTGTGCAAAGACTGCTGAGTGAGCTAATCATGTTGTCCCTATCTATGTCCTAATACGTGGGAGGAGACATCCCACCAAAGGCACAGAAGGGATGTGGGGAGCCAGAAGACAGGCGAGGGAAGCACTTCTCACCAGCCAGGAGTACCCGCTGTTGGCTGCCTCCTCCTCTTCTGTGATCTGGCCCTCGTAGGGACCAAAGTGCAGACCCAGTGGCAGATCTGATGCCTCATTCCATACTCCAAGCCCAGCCTCAGGGATGCCTGATGGT
This sequence comes from Oryctolagus cuniculus, assembly GCF_051225735.1. NCBI lineage: Eukaryota > Metazoa > Chordata > Mammalia > Lagomorpha > Leporidae > Oryctolagus > Oryctolagus cuniculus. Next base: position 4,479,089 of record NC_142887.1, on the reverse strand, counting down.
CCAATTCTTAGCCCAGGGGGCAGGCTGAGGACTGAGCGATTGGGATGCCCCTTGTCCACTGCACTGTCCTTTACAAATATGGGTGGTCCGTGAACAGCACAGCTGTCTAGGAAGAAGTTCTGACACTTCTCACAATCTGGAGAGGAGAGCAGCAAGGATTAGTAAAAGTATACTACTTGTTGCTGGGTATAGAGAGCTTCAGGAACAGCCCAGCATTCACATCATTTAGCCTCAATCTTTTATTTATTTATTTATATATTTGACAGGCAGAGTGACAGACAGTGAGAGAGACAGAAAGGTCTTCCTTCCGTTGGTTCTCCCCTGTAATGGCCACTACGGCGGGCAGTACGCCAGGAGCCAGGCACCTCCTCCTGGTCTCCCACATGGGTGCAAGGGGCCCAAGCACTTGGGCCATCTTTCACTGCCTTCCCAGGCCACAGCAGAGAGCTGGACTGGAAGAGGAACAACCAGGACTAGAACTCAGCGCCCATATGGGATGCCAGCGCCGCAGGCGAAGGATTAACCAACTGAGTCACGGCGCTGGCCCCCAGCCTCAATCTTGCACTCCAAGTTATAAGAGGAAGGGGACGAAGTGGGGCCAAATGATGAGATGAATTTTGAGTCAGGACATAGGAGCCTTGAGTGTGAGTGGGCCAGAGGATCACTTACAGAGGTAATCGTCATCCTGAGGCTCACTGCACTCTTTGTATGCCTGACTCTTTCTTTTTCGAAAGCTGTACATCTTCACTTCAATATTCTTCCTTCTAAGTCCTGAGTTGGAGAGAGTAGGTGAGTGAAGTTAGGAGTACAGAATGTTCATTCCTGCTTTATCTGAAAATGTGAAACCTCCTATCATCAAATTATCACCTATGCTTTTACATATCTTCCCGCTACCTCATCTCCTGCCCTTAAATATTGGCTCAGAGAGACCAAGGCTCCACACTTACCAAATGACAATGTCTAACTGAATTTAAGTTTCTAACTGTTCCCACCAGCAGATTTAATCTCTCAGCATTTATACTTATAAAAACACTTTGTTCATTCATAAAACATTTTTGAGGATATAGTACATATTAAGTATTGAGCAGAGGCCTAGACATATCTCACTAAGAAAATGTGGCTTGTACCATCAAAGATCAATTTATTGGCCACCTTGCATGTATCAATTATTTTATTTTTTAATGCTTTCAAATAATATGAAGTGTCTTCAAAGAGTTCACAGAAAAACCGCATGGATTTAAAAAATGGTTTTTCACTGAAATAAACTTAGGTTTTAATTCCTTTTCCATGAACTTTTAAAAAATTGTTAATTTAAGAGGCAAAGAGAGACAGAGAGAGGAAGTGAAAGGGCAAGCTGCCATCCACTGGTTCACTCCCTAAACAGCTGCAGTAGCAGCCAAAGCTGGGAGCAGGGAACTCAATCCAGGTCTCTCACATGGATGGCAAGAACCCACTCACTTGAGTCATCACTGTGTCCCGGGGTTATATCAGCATGAAGCTGGCGTCAGCAGCAGAGCCAGACATGGGCGTCTTCACTACTAGGCCAACTGATTTCCTGTCTGGGAAATTGTTGTATATGAGCTATGTATCCTTATCCTCATTTTGCATGTTAGCACTCAGGAGCTCAGAGAATTTATGATTTCTCAAAGGCTCCAATACTTTGTGTGGACTATAACCCAAGTACGTGAATTCAGAATTAATGTGTCCACCTGCTATTCAATATTACAATCAATTTTTGGTCTCCTAGCTTAATCCAGCATAAGTCCAGACCCATTCAAAGTATGCCCCACATATCTCAGTCATCCTCATCAGCCTTCATCCAGAGGGCCTGGAGGAACTGAAGTCGCCAAAGTACTTTCGCTTTACCCAATTTTCGTGTGGAGTGCTGTCCAGACGTCCTCGTTTCTTTAGGAGGGAACGATGGTTTCTGGTCCTCCTCTGAGCCAGTTGTGTTCAGCAAATTTGCTATTCCTGACAATTCCTTCAAACTAGATTCATTATTTACAGGCAACCTGGGCATCCCCTTTAATGTAAGAGTCACATTAAAAAGATAATTTTCATTTCTTTAGTTCCTTAGGGCTTGCAGTGTGTTTTCACACACATGACTTTATTTAGTGCTTCATCGTCTCTGGAAATATCTAATGTGTGAATACTTGAGGGAAAAGCAACATCTAAGTGGGTGTTTTTAAATATCTATTTATTTGAAAGTCAGAGTTGCACTCAGAGAGAAGGAGAGGCAGAGAGAGAGAAAGAGAGGTCTTCCATCCACTGGTTCACTCCCCAGTTGGCCGCAACGGCCAGAGCTGTGCCAATCCGAAGCCAGAAGCCAGGAGCTCCCTCCAGGTCTCCCACGTGGGTGCAGGAGCCCAAGGACTTGGGCCATCTTCTACTGCTTTCCTAGACCATATCAGAAAGCTGGATTGGAAGTGGAGCAGCCAGGTCTCGAACTGACGCCCATATGGGATGCCGGCACTGCAGGTGGCAGCTTTACCTGCTACACCACAGCGCCAGCCCCCAATTCTTAGAGCCATGAAGAATCTCTCACTGAATCCAGGGCTAGAACCTATGCCTTAAGGCTCTTTCTCTCCAACTGGTTTTCAGTTTCTTCTGTACAGATGCAAGTGAGGGAGAGTGAATACTTGGGAAGATGAGCTAGAGAACAGACAAAGTCTGTGAAAGAAGGCAGAAGGGCTTATAGAGAAAAGGAAGCTATCTTCCATAAACCAGTCGACATCTGGTGGAAGGGGAAACGTAGAAGAGCAGAGAGGGCATAAAATAGACCTGGAACATGAGTGTGCATCAGTGAGGCTGGGAGGACGTGGAAGCAGTGAGACTGGTGGAAATGGAGCATGGTGCTCAATCTGCAAATTGCAATATCCTGAGAATAATATTTGACTGTGCAATTCATGGGTGTCTGTGTCAATTCTGTTGAATCAGGGTATACCATTAGTTAATTCTCTTCAGCTTCTTTTCTTGATCTGTAAACTGATATACATGTGATATGGTAATGTTCATTATGAGCTATTGAATATGGCACGAATGTGAGATTAATAATTTTTCCTACAGTCCTGTTATCAATTTACCTCTTCAATAATCTTTAAAGTTGAAATCTGACTCAAAGATTTTATCTTCAGCATTCCTTGGACCTATTACTACTTGTTTAATTAGTAAAATTTTGAATCAGTCTCCCAGAAAACAGTGAGAGGTTCTTCATGGCTCTGAGAAGAATTGGGGGCTGGCGCTGTGGTGTAGCGGGTAAAGCTGCTACCTGCAGTGCCGGCATCCCATATGGCGCCAGTTCGAGACCTGGCTGCTCCACTTCCAATCCAGCTCTCTGCTATGCCTAGGAAAGCAGTAGAAGATGGCCCAAGTCCTTGGGCTCCTGCACCCACGTGGGAGACCTGGAGGGAGCTCCTGGCTTCTGGCTTCGGATTGGCACAGCTCTGGCCGTTGCGGCCAACTGGGGAGTGAACCAGTGGATGGAAGACCTCTCTTTCTCTCTCTCTGCCTCTCCTTCTCTCTGAGTGCAACTCTGACTTTCAAATAAATAAATATTTAAAGAGAGAGAGAGAAGAATTGGAATGAACTGGGCTCTCAATTCATAATGCAGAGGCAACAGGCCAAATAAATAATTCCAAACAAACAAAAAAAAGTTGCCTAAATAGAGCTCAGAGGAAGAGGCTGTCATTTCCTCCTTCAGGAATGAGGATTTGAAATTAGTTGCAGAAGATACATTTCTACTGAATATATGAACCTATCTGAAACTTGAAGTCATTATCTCACTTCCTGATTCTCAATCAGGAAACCCAAAACTCCTCAGGGCTTGGAACTGCTTCTTCTTATCAGAACGGGTCCCTTATGAGGTGGGGACCCCTTCTCATTCTTCATTTGGACCACTCACAGTACAAACTGCCTGTATCTTTATAAGCTTCCTTTATTCAGACTGCTTAATGCATCTCTCACTTTACTACGGCAGAGAAAAACAGACTGAGATAATCAGAAGAATGATGTAAACATGTGTGATTAAAAAAGCACAAACTTTGCAAAGCTATGAAAGTGCTAATGAGCTTGGAAGCGCTCTTGATGAGGAGTTTTGGGTTGGATTATACAACCACTCACTGTAATCTCAAGCACATAACTCAACATTTCTGTGCCTCAGATTCCTCATCTATAAAACTAGTATATTTTAGTACCTGCCTCACAGGGTTCTTGGAAGGTTTAAATGGGTTTATTCACGTAAAATGCTTAAAAATAAGGCCTGAAATACTATGAAAACAAAACAAGTGGTAGTGATTATTTTGCCATTCTTACTTCCTCTCCGTGATGCTGTCAGACATTATGTTAAAGAGACCCAGAGAGGAAATGGCAGCTCCTAGTATACGCTGTGCCTTCTTCTCTTGCCCGTGATGGGCCCATAAGAAAAATTTTTCTAGTGAAAGGGATCTGGGAGATACTCACCTTCTGGTGTTTGCTGTGTTCCGTTCTGAAGGCCATCCAAGGAGGTTTGACTGGAAGGTGACAACAAATCAGTGTTGGTTGGTAAATGTTTCAAAACTTTGGAAATCCTCATTAGAGAAAGAATTCTGAGCCAGAGAGTAGAGTGATGATTCCAAATATGATCCTGATGTTGTTGGGAGCCACTGTGCTGGTTTCCCTGTATAGGCCTTTGTTTAAACTAACCTTCAGCTGTGTTCCTGTAAGGAGGATTCACTAGAAAATTCCATTTGTACAACTCACTGATATGATTAGCGTTTGGCCTTCTGGCTTCAGTGCTCTTTCTTGTACCTCGATAAGCACGTCTGGCAGCTGTAAGACCTCGCTGTAACTCCCTTTGTCAAATTGATACTGGTTCCTGTGAAATTATTCCTTTGATCTATGTTGTGAGATGACTTCTGCTTACCCTCGACTGTACAATTCTTGCCTTATACTATATGAGCCACCTCCTTCTCCAATAAAGTTGAGACCTTGATCAGAGTACTGTCTTGGTCTCCCTTCTCGTGTCTGGTTTGTCTCTCCATTCAGGTCTGCCCTCCTCATGTCCTAGTTGATTACCCCGCGGGCCAGGGCAGATGTGACATAACAATGCTTTCTGTGGCCATCTGGGGAGTGCATCAGTGGTCAGACGATCTCGCCCTCTCCCTCCCTCCCTTTCTGTAATTCTTCCTTTCAAATAAAAAATAACAATAGACAAATCTTTAAAAAAACTCAGTTGTGCTTCTGTACACTAACAATGAAAAATCCCAAAAGGAAATTAAGAAAGGAACCTCCTCTTCAACAGCATCAAAAAGAATAAAATACTTAAAAACAAACTTAACTGAACCTGGGTTGATACTGAGGGATGACTGTACAAAAATTAATTCAAAATGGATTGAGGACTTGAAAGAAATCTTGCCACATGCTACAACATGGATAAATCTTGACATTTTAGTAAGTAAAGTAAGCCTGTCACAAAAAAACAAATACACACAAAGACAAATAGGTGATTTCACCTATATGAGGTATCTAAAGTCATGAAATTCATAGAAACAGAGTAGAGTTGTGTTTTCAAGGGTCTTGGATGCAGACTTGAGCGTGAAAGGGGACTGAAGAGGCATAAGTCATCAGGACACTGTCTTTGCTGCAGGATACCATGCACTCAGCTCCTCAGCTGCAACACAGCTTTTGAACTATGACACAGGAAACATCTGCTGTAACTTAAGCAGGAGTAAGCCTTCTGTTTTAGGGCCTTTATAGGAAAAATGATTAACAAAAGCATTGTTTGCCTCTCCCTGCATGGAGGCAACATCAGAACCTGAGACTGTAGTGTGCTCCCTTAATAAAAAACCCAGACTGTAACTTGCTGTATCTCTCCTTGATTTTTAAATCTGATCGGTAACCATGACATAAATCTATTTTGTTTAAACCCTACTCAATGCACACACCAGCCCTGTAAGACATGTGTAAAATTTGTAACCAAACAGAAGTTTGTGTGCTTGAATCCTCACTTTGACTTTCTGATTCTCCAACACGATTGCTGATTTCAGTCCATAGGGGAAGGAGGAAATGGGGGTGGTTATTCAAGTACACTTTCAGTCATGTATGATGAAATAGTTTGAAAGCTCTGTTGCACAATAATGTACATATAATTAACAACACTGAACACTTAAAACTGTTAAAACCATTAGGGTACAGTTGTGTTATGTGAGTTCTCATCACATGAAAAAAAAAAAAAACAAATTGAGTAGTAAGGTGGAAACTTTCTGAGTCCAGAAAAAGATGCACAGATGTGTGGTAAACCATGGAGGTATACCCACTAAAATCTTTCTTTTCACGTTGAAATCTTTGTGTGCAACCAAACAGTGGGCTTTCACACCTCTTACTCTACTCTTGACAGCCTAAGGAATCTGAAATCCATAGATGGGAAACCATAGACCTAATCCAAGTTGGCTTTCTCCAGTTCAGGAAGATCGACTTTATCTTCTAAACTGTCCTGCCCAAGCAGTAGAAGAGGAAATGAACTGCTCACTTCTATATCAATTACGCATCTTTTTATTTCCAGGATGCCTACTGTGGTGACTTGTTGGAAAGATCAGGGAAATTAAACAGCTCTCTCAAATCTTTTCCAAGAATGAAAACAGGTTCATTCTTAGGTGACAGTATGAGGTGGTGTGATTAAGTATACATGGATAGATTATATATTATGTTACTTCTTCTAAAACATTTAATTCAGTAATCAAACTTATGAGATTAGTCTTAGGAAGCCTTTGGGAGGATGTGCAATTTAAGATTTCTTTAATTGCCTCTTGATTAACATTGTTTAATAAAAATAAGTTTTAAAAGAAATGTGTTAAATTTTAAACATAGAGAAAATAGAGAGTGACACTGAAAAATCTATGCATCTATCATCATTCAGCCAATCCTGGCTGCTTTAGATACTTTTATCTTCATTTCAAAATCAAAAAACAAAATTCAAAATGATAAGCAAAAAACTAACCAACTACCGTGAAGCCACCTGCCAGTCCGTCCTTCTAGTAACGAAGCTGCCCTGAATTTGCTATTTCATGCACTTCCAGATTTCATACATGTACCACTTGTTGTCTCTACATAACACAGCTGCTGTTCTACGACGTTGCCTCTAACTGCAGTGGTGTTTTGCTGCACCCTGTGCTGAAGGTAACAGGTGTCCTTTGCTAACTTGGAGACATTGCTGGGCCTGATCCCTAGACTGGTTTCCGGTCGCCTCTGACCCCTCCTGGCGCTCACCTTGCTGCCTAGGCGTCCATTCTTCGTCGGAGTCCTCAGTGTCATCCGCCCGGGCTCTGACTGCGAGCCTTCGGTGACACATGAAAGCCGGTCGCGGGGCTCTGAGACCTGGAAAGAAGCAACATCTTCACCCTGAGGGCAGAGCTGGGAGGAGGAACAAAGGGGGTGGCAGGACAAGCACCCCGAAGCCTGATGGACTGGGAGAGTCCAGGTCCAGATGCGAGCTCTGTACGGCCAGACTGCAAAACTCCGCGTCCAGATTCGTCCCCGCGCAGAGGGGAACGGTGGGCAGAGGCAGGCACCGAGGGGTTCACGCAGACCGGGTACCTATGGCTACCAGCGCGCAGTAGTTCCTCTTCACGTTCCGGTAGCGGCTCTTCTCCCACTCGCCCATCTCTGCCCACTCTTCCTTGGAGAAGTAGATGGAAATATCCCGGAAGGCATCTTGGACCTGAAAGACGCCGGATCCCCTGGGCGACGCCCGAGTCGCGGCGGAGCGCGGAGCCAGCCTGTCTTCCGCCCGGAGCGTCTGTCGGGCCCTCCCCGCGCCGGGCTGACCCCTGCGCGGCCCGGGCTCTCACCTCCGGCTTCCCCCGCGCCTGGCCTGCGTCTGCCCCCGGGCTCGGCTCCGCGGGAGCCGCGGCGCTCATGGTCGGGGCCCCGCACAACTCCCGTCTGCGTCCAGGGCTCCTGCGGGAGAGAAGGCGCTGAGCCAGGCCCGTCTCGGGGCGGCGGCGCCGGGGCGGGCGGACCAGCGGGCAGCCCCGGGGCTGGCGGGCGCTTCGCAGGCCGCGTCCCTCCTGCCCCCTGGCGCTTCGTGGTGCAGGGAAGACGCGGGGCGCCCGAGGTCGCGGGGTCGGGGACTCGGGGCTGGACGGGGGGCGGGTGCGACCCTGTGGACCGTCCAGGCCCCGCCGGTCAGAGGGAGGGACTTCCCCACAGGCGGCGGAGGTTGGGGTCTCTCAGGCCGAGGTTTGGGGTCTCGGGCCGAGGAGTTTTGGGGTCCCTCATGAGGGGTTCCTGAGGCCTGGGAAGCCGCAGGGTTGTTTCCAGGCTGAGCGGCTCTCGCGGTGGGGAAACCGGGTCTCTGTGGTGAGGGCTGAGGGGTCCCCCCAGGCTGAGGGGTTTGGGACCGGCACTGGGGATTTGGGGCGCGCCCGCCGTCCCCGGCTGAGGGCCTTGGGGGCCCATCAGCTTAGGGGGTGGCAGGATTCGGGGTCTCTCAGGCGGAGGGGATGTGAGGCGCTGGGGATTTGGGGCGCGCCCGCGGTCCCCGGCTGAGGGCCGTGGGGGTCCATCAGGTTAGGGGGTGGCAGGATCCGGGGTCTCTCAGGCGGAGGGGATGTGAGGCGCTGGGCTGGGGGTTTCAGGGTTTCCCGGCTCCCGTCGGTGCCTCCCGCTCGCCTCACGCGCTGTTCGCCGCGGCCGCGCCCTCTGCGAGCCCCTCGTGTCGGGGAGGTCAGACCCGCGCGGGGCGCCCCGGGAGGCGCGGGCCGCCGATTGGTCGGGGAGCTACTGGGGCGGGACAAGGGGCGGAGCCATGCCTGTCCGTCACCGGTACCTCAGAGCGGGACCGAGGTTTCCCGCCCCTGAGCGGAGGGAGGGAAGAATCATTTTATTCTTATAATTGTATCAATGAATTACGTGGAGTCTGTTTTCTTTTTATTAATGTCACATTAATATGAGAATTGTGTTGTAGGAATTATTCATTTTCTGTAACCCCGAGAATCTAAGATATTAACCAATAGCTTTAAAAATAATAAATAAATAATATTAAAAATGGGGAAAAAGAAATTACACTGCCAGAGGAGAAAAATAATAAATAAATAATATTAAAAATGGGGAAAAAGAAATTACACTGCCAGAGGAGAAAATAATGAATCAGAATAAAGCAAGCATTTATGGTGTAAATGTGTCAAAAGAGCAAATATGTATATTCAACTCTTGGAACTCCAGCTGGAGAAGAGGATGATAAAGAATTAAAAAGCTTATTTTTTTAAAAAAACACAAATCCTTCCAAATTTGGAGAAAGATATATATTTGAATATCTTTATCTTGGTTAATAGAACACAAAATTTCAGCTAAACAGAAGAAATAAATTCAAGAGATCCAAGTACAGTTAATTATAGTACATTTTATAATTTTTTAAAAATGGAAAGGTAGCACACAGAGTTGAAGACCCATTTCTGTCAAGTACTCAGAATATATAAACAACTTTTATAGGATGGAAACAAAAGTACAAACTTCACAGTCATTTTTTGTCAGAATGTACACAGATTTTCACCAAGCATGTGAAAAGCTGTCCACTTAGGGGAGTGAAAATCAAAAACCCAGGAAGATACCACTTCACACCCAGTTGGAGACTGTGAAAGGGAAAATAATTATTGGAAAGGATGTGAAGATATTAGAGACTTAATACATTAAAATCTTCACACATACATAGCTAGCTGCTATGAAAAATAGTTTGGGATTTTCTCAAAAAGTTAAATACAGAAATACCTTATGGACCGGTGTCCCACATCTAGAAATATTAACTGAACAATTGAAAGCAAGTACACTCATGCGTTGCTGAATGAAAGTTTTATGTCCTGAGAAATCCACCATCATGCAGCTTTGGCTGTGTAAATGCCATGCTATGTACTACAAAAACTAAGATGATTACAGCGTGCCTCGGTGGTACGGTCTATGAGGTCACTGTTGTGTATCTGGGCTCTCACTGACTGAAACGTTGTGCAGTGCAGGCTGCACTCAAATGTGCTTGTGTATCCGTAGACCCACTGTTTGTCATAACCGAAATTGGAAATTCCCTGAATGTTCATCAGTGAGTGAACAGGTGCACAACTTGTGGTGTATCCATGTGAGGACACTTCAAAGAGCTCATGGAAAATGAAGTTAAGGCCAGCGCCGCGGCTCAATAGGCTAATCCTCCACCTGCAGTGCCGGCACACCGGGTTCTAGTCCCGGTCGGGGCTCCGGATTCTGTCCCGGTTGCCCCTCTTCCAGGCCAGCTCTCTGCTGTGGCCCGGGAGTGCAGAGGAGGATGGCCCAGGTCCTTGGGCCCTGCACCCGCATGGGAGACCAGGAGAGGCGCCTGGCTCCTGGCTTTGGATCAGCGCGGTGCCCTGGCCGCTGCACGCTGGCCGCAGCGGCCATTGGAGGGTGAACCAACGGAAAAGGAAGACCTTTCTCCCTGTCTCTCTCTCTCACTGTCCACTCTACCTGTCCAAAATAAATAAATAAATAAATAAATAAAAGATGCTTATTTGGCTGCCAAAAATGTATGAAATCTATGCACATTTTTTTTCATAGTGCACTTTCTATGAGCTTGTTGATGTTCTCTCACACAATGGGATATTATTCAGCCATAGAAAACAATAAAGTTAACATTTTACAGTAAACTAGTCAGGAGAAAGGAGACGACATGCATTTGGGCTGGATTCATTGATTCTCTTCAAGTTGCCTGGGTTTAAGTCCCCACTTTGCCTCTGATTCCACCTTCCTGCTAATGCACACGTCAGGAGGCAGTAGGTGATGGCTCAAGTGGTTGGATCCCGCCACCCACCGGGGAAATCTAACTTGAGTTCCTGACTCCTGCGTTTGGCATGGCCCAGCTCTGGCTATTGTGGACAATTTGAGAGTGCTCCAGGAAGATCAGGTCTGGCTTCCGACCGGCTGCAGAACCACTGCAGAGCTAACTGCAGATCTGCTTCTCTTGATTCTTGCTGCAGCGGCCTCTGCCGCAACAGCAGTATCCCATATGGGCGCCGGTTCTAGTCCTGGCTGTTCTACTTTAAGAGAATATGCAATGATGTTAACCCTCGCCAGACAGCTTACAGCTCAGTAAGTGTGGTGGAATGAGAAGGCCGAGCCAAGATAACCACTGGCAACAGAAACTGCCCGGCAATAGGCTGTGATTGCATGGTTTTGGAAACCACATGACAGCGGAGTCTTTCTGGCAACAGGCTGTGATTGGATGGCTTCAGAAACTACCTGGCAACAGGGTGTGATTGGTTAGGGCATAGACTGCCCCTTGACGGGATTGGCTGCCTTGGCTATATAAGCTGCTGTACCAACTGAAATAAACGAGTCTGCAGGCTGCTTGCCTCAGGCCTGCTTTCACCTGACTCTCGGGTTCTGGTGGTGACTCCGCGCCTCTTGCTACCACCACGCTCCTCCTCCCAGAAATGAATCCGCTGCAACAAGTAAGAGTGTGGAAAGAAAACATCTTCAGTAACTCTGTTCCCATGTGTAATGTATCCATCCTGTGGCCGACATGTTACATTAGAATTCCCAGTCCCTGTAAGGGAGACAAGGAGGCTAAAACCATATGCAAGGGAAAACCCTTCTTTGTTCAGAGCTCAGGATTTTGGTAAGAAATTCCACCTGGGCTTTATGTAGAAGACTACTTTAGTATTTTTTTTTTATTCTAGTACCATTGGTTGAACTCTGTAATTAATACACAATTATTCTTAGGTGTTTAAATTTTAACTGAAAAGTGATCCCTGTTAGGAATTTGGAAAACATTATGCTGAGTGAAATAAGCCAATCCCAAAGGGACAAATACCACTTGTTCTTGATAGGTGACAACTAACTGAGCACCAAAAAGGAAACCTGTTAAAATGAAATGAACACTATGAGAAATGGTGACTTGATCAGCCCTCACCCTGACTGTTGATGAGCAACTTAATATGTTATCCCTCTTAGTATTTTTTTTGTTTGTTCTACTTAATACTTTTGGTTGAATACTGTAATCAATACACAATTCTTCTTAAGTGCTGAAACTTAACTGAAAAGTGATTGCTGTTAAATATAAGAGCGGGAATAAGAGAGGGAAGAGATGTGCAATTCGGGACATGCTCAAGATGACTTACCTCAAACGGTAGAGTTAGAAACATACCAGGGGATTCGAATTCAATCCCATCAAGGTGGCATGTACCAATGCCATCTCACTAGCCCCAGTGATCAATTTCTGTTCACAATTGATCATAATGATAGGACTAAGAACCAAAGGGATCACATAAATAAGAATAGTGTCTGCAAAGACTAGCTGATAGAATAAAAAAGGGAGAGAATGATCCAACATGGGAAGTGAGATACACAGCAGACCCATAGAATGGCAGATGTCCTAAACAGCACTCTGGCCTCAGAATCAGCCCTTAAGGCATGCGGATCCAGCTGGAATGCCCATGAGACTATTTCAGGCATGGAAAGCCAAGACACTCTGGGGAAAAAAAAAAACCTAAATGAAAAATCTCCACGAGTGAGATCCCAGTGGAAAGAATGGGTCATCAAAGAAGGAGGTACCTTTCTCTGAAGGGAGGAGAGAACTTCCACTTTGACCTGGCCTTGTCTAAATATGGTCAGAGTCAGTGAACTCAGGGGACTTCCATAGCCTTGGCAGCTCATGACAAGAGCCTAGGGTGATTACTGATGCCATAAACAAGAGTATCAATTTGTTAAGTCAACAACAGGAGTCACTGTGCACTTACTCCTCATGTAGGATCTTTGTCCTTAATTGTGCTGTACATTGAGATTTAATGCTATAACTAGTACTCAAACAGTATTTTTCACTTTATGTTTCTGTGTGGGAGCAAACTGTTGAAATCTTTACTTAATGTATGCTAAACTGATCTTCTGTATATAAAGAGAATCAAAAATGAATCTTGATGTGAATGGAAGGGGAGAGGGAGTGGGAAAGGGGAGGGTTGCGGGTGGGAGGGACATTATGGGGGGGAAGCTATTGTAATCCATAAGCTGTACTTTGGAAATTTATATTCATTAAATAAAAGTTTAAAAAGAATTCCACCTGGGCCTTATGTAGAAGACTGCTTCCTGTTAGGAGGCCTTCCTGCTACAAGTGGGCGCACACGCAGATCAGCCTAACACCCAGCCCTGGGGAAGTGCACACAGAGGGCACCTGCGGTGAAAAATCTGCACTCATCTCTTCCCCCAGCACGTTACAAATACTGGCAGGCAGCCAAATAGTTAAGTAGCAGAATTGTATCAGTTTCTGGGTGAGGGAGCCTGACTAACTTCATTTTCTAAATACTCTGTCTTTTTAGGGTTCTTCACCTCACAGTCTGTGGTCAGTTACTCCAGGAGAATCTGCATATGAAGAGTGTGGAACATTGGGTCTGAAGTCCACAACAGCATCAAACCGTGAGTGAGGGCCCGGCGCTGTGGTGCACTAGGTTAATCCTCCACCTGCAGCACTGGCATCCCATATGGGCGCCGGTTCTAGTCCCGGTTGCTCCTCTTCCAGTCCAGCTCTCTGCTGTGGCCCGGGAGGGCAGCGGAGGATGGCCCAAGTGCTTGAGTCCCTGCACCCACATGGGAGACCAGGAAGAAGCACCTGGCTCCGGGCTTCAGATCGGCGCAGCTCCAACCATTGTGGTCATTTGGGGAATGAACCAAGGAAGACCTTTCTCTCTGTCTCTCTCTCTCTCACTGTCTGTAATTCTACCTGCCACAAACAAATAAGCAAAACAAACAAAAACAAACAAACAAACAAACAAACAAAAACAAAGAAAACCAAACATGAGTGAGCATGCAGTGAAAGCCAACCCAGCGGCCAGTGCTGTGGTGAAGCTGCTGCCTGCAGGACCGGTATCCCATTTGGGTGCCACTTCGAGTCCTGGCTGTTAAACTTCCCATTCAGCTCTCTGCTATAACCTTGGAAAGCAGTGGAAGATGGCCCAGGTCCTTGAGCTCCTGCACCCACATGGGAGACCAGGAAGAAGCTCCAGGCTCCTGGCTTTGGATTGGCCTGACTCTGGCCATTGTGGCCATCTGGAAAGTGAACCAGCGGATGGAAGTCTCTTTCTTTCTCTTTCTTTCTCTTGCCTCTCTGTAACTCTGTTTCAGATAAATAAATAAATCTTAAAAAAAAAAGACTTGTGGGGCCGGTGCTGTGGCGCAGCGGGTGAACACCCTGGACTGAGGTGCCCACAACCCATATGGGCACCCGTTCGAGACCCAGCTGCTCCACTTCTGGTCCGGTTCTCTGCTGTGGCCTGGGAAAGCAGTGGAAGATGGCACAAGTCCTTGGGCCCCTGCACCCACATGGGAGACCCAGAGGAAGCTCCTGGCTCCTGGCTTTGGATCAGCACAGCTCTGGCTGTTGCGGCCAATTGGAGAGTGAACCAGTGGATGGAAGACCTCTCTCTCTCTGCCTCTCCTCTCTCTGTGTGACTCTCACTTTCAAATAAATAAATAAATCTTAAAAAAAGACTTGTATCCACAAATCACATTGTATCTGTTAAAAACTAACTAAAAATTAAAAAGAGAGAGAGAGAGAGAGAGAGAGAGAGAGAGAGAGAAAAGAAAGCCAACTCAGACTGCCCGCACACACAGAATACCACAGCCGTGGCTGGGTGTTGTGGTGCTGCTCCTGCGCTAGGGCTCATGTGGGTCCAAGTGTTGTTCTGTAATGGTCAGAACACTTCCCAACCAAGTCCAGCTTTTGTTGCTGGCTGTAGAGACTTCCCAGGGTGGTCCAGTAGCAGAGCCCACCCAGCAAGCCGAGCTGGTGGTTACCATTGCAGAGGTGTGTGCACAATCTACCAGGGTGTTCACAGCTCCAAGCTAAGGACAACTGTTCTAGCTCTGTGTGGACAGGAAGGTATAAGTGTAATTTCCAGCCAGTGCCAAGACATCGCGCCCCAGTTTGCACTGCTGAGCCTGTAACATGGGCACCACAGTCATTGCCAGCAACCTGTCTTCCGCATGTGGCACACAATCTTTCCTAGACACACGGACCCACTCACTGGTGGCGCTGCCTAATGGGAACAGCAAAAAGCAGCCCCACAGCAGTGTCTACACAGTGTCTACAGTGTGCTTGTGCCATCAGACGGTGGCAGAGGTCCAGAAACGTCTACCTGCCACCTTGTAAAAATGGCGTATTTATTTATTTTGAAAAAGTTACACAGAGAGCGAGTGAGAGAGGGAATTGTCCACCGCTGGTTCACTCCCCAGATGGTTACAATGGCCAGCACTGGAAGCCAGGAGCCTGGAGCTCCATCTGGGTTTCTCACTTGGATGGCAGGGGCCCATACACTGAGGCCATCTGCTGCTGCTTTCCCAGGCAAGCTGGATCAGACGTGGAGCAGCCAGGTCGCGAGCCAGCGCCCACAGGGGATGCCTGCATTGCAGGTGGTTTTACCCACTATGCCACAGTGCCGCCCCCACATCACTGTTCTGGTGACCACTGCCACTCGGCAGGGATACTCCTGGGAATGAACAGCACAGCTTTTACAAGTGTCTAGATCCTTCCGGCAGATTCTAGGACTTCACTGTAGCCCACATCGGCCTTTGTCCTTTGTGTAGCAGTTGCCAACGTAACCACTGGACAGCATGATTTTCTGGAGCCTTTTCCAACCAATGCACTTTGTCTAGGGGGTCAGCCCCATCATTCCCTGGCTGGGCCAGGGGCAAGTGGCTCATCACATGGTACACAGTGAGTTTTCCCTGGTGTCCTGTCTCCCACAGGTCAAACGTGTTGAGGGCCTGGGCAGCCTGTACGTCCCACTAAGCTGCTGTGAAGGCTGCTCCTCACCCCATTTCTACCTGACACTAATGGTACAAAGGCCAGAATTTGTGCCAGTAGCAGGATAAACACTCTCCCGTGTCCCAGCTAGCCTACAAACTCCTGCAGCTGTTTCATGGTCACTGGGGTCGGGAAGGCATGAATTCTGTCTGTGACTGCCCCAGGAACGACCTTCATCTTACCCACCAGTCCCTGTCCCTGCATCTTGGGCCCCTAGACTGCTCAGCCACATGACTGAAGTGGCTTAGAAGAATGGGTATGGCTGCTTCCAAATCTGTGAGAGTCCTAGGTTAGCATCGCCGAGGCAGTGTGACATTTTAAAGGGCCAACGTCCTCAGAGCTTTGCTGAAACTGCATGAAAAATTGAACTGGGGGTTCCCTGATCCCCAGTGATGGGACATGTGGGGAGCCATTGCATCACGCCCTAAAGATGGCGCCGGCTCTTTTCTCCCGGAAGGACTGGCAAGAAACAAACAACTCCTAATAAGGAGATGGCTGAGCTCCTTTCTGGCTTCCGCATTGCTGTACCTATCAATGCTTGCCACTTGGCTGCTTTTGGTTGGTGTGCTGATGACTATAAGAGGGATGGGAGAGGGAAGGAGGAAGAAGAAGCTTGTTCAAGGTTTCTGAATAAACTGCTTGAAGAAGAGTTCGGGTCATGTCTTCCTTGCTGGTCGAGCGACGCGACAACTGGTGGCCCGTACGGGGAACATCTCGAACGCGAACTCAGAACTTCCTGCAGTCAGGGTAGCGCTGGTAAGTCCCCCAGGAAAATAAGGTGGGGATCCGCGATAAGAGCGGGCAGTCCTGCGACAATAGCGGGAGGGTAGTTCTGCGATTAAAGCAGAGGAAGTTCTGCGACAAAAGCAGAAGGAGCTCTGACCCGTGGCCAGGGAAAGAGCGCAATTTTTGACGATGGGTAATTCACAGTCCCATCAAATTTTTCTGGCGCTGAATGCGCTGCTTCGAGAAAATGGTTTGAAACTTAAGCCTAGTACGTTGCATAGGTTTTTACGTAACTGCGATACCATTGCACCCTGGTATGGAGTTTCGGGAAGCCTTACTATCCCTTCATGGGACAAACTAGGCAGGGATTTGGATTTTGCATTCAAACAGGGTAATTTTGAAGGGGGAGTGAGACCAATATGGAAGTTAGTGTGAGCATGCCTCGAGGATGAGCAGTGTAGTGAAGCTATTCCGAGCGGTCAAGCTGCCTTGGAGGAGCTTCAGGAAGAGCGCTCCGAGAGAGCTGCCAGTGAAAAAGGGAAAACTTTGAAGGAGAGTCAGAAAAGAACTAGGAAAAAACTGTACCCCGATCTTTCCGAGTTGCGCAGCCCCTCCTCAGTAAGTAGTACTAGTGCAGAAAGTAGCTCAGAAAGCAGCAGTGAGTCTGAAGAGTGTGGCGATAACAAAGAGTCTGATATAAAGCAAGTACGGGAATTGAATCGGCAAATGAGGAAGTTGCAACTAAAAGGAAAAAAGGAACTTAAGCATGGTACTTTCCAGGGGAACTTAGGGGAGGAGCCTGAAGCCTCTTCTCCTCAGTATGAGCCTCAGTATGAGGGCGGACTTTCTGTCCGGGAGTCTGGAAACAGGTTGGTGCGGAGTTGTTAAGTGCCTATCCTGTCTTCCAAGATCCGCAAGGGCAGAGGTACGAGGAACCCCTCGACATAAAGATAATCAAATCAGTGGTGGAATCAGTAAGGGCCTATGGCATTAGTGGCTCTTTCACGCTGGCTCAAGTAGAAAATCTTCAAAGATACTGCATGACTCCAAATGACTGGAGCGGGTTGGCTCGTGCTGCATTGTCACCAGGGCAATACTTGGACTTCAGAGCTTTCTTGATTGACTTTGCCAATGAACAAGCGGCAGAAAATGCAGCGGCAGGAAATCCGCATTGGGACAGAGATATGTTGCTAGGCATAGGGAGATTCGCTAACCAGCAGACAGGTTACCCACATGCAGTGTATGAACAAGTTAACAAGATAGCCATCAAGGCTTGGAAGTCTATACCCAACAGAGGAGAGGTAGGTGGGAATTTGACAAAGATTACACAGGGACCCACCGAGCCGATTTCAGACTTTGTGGCGCGCATGGTGGAAGCTGCGGGTAGGATTTTTGGAGATCCAGATCGCGCCATGCCGCTGATAGAACAGTTGGTTTTTGAGCAGTGCACCAAGGAATGCAGAGCCACTATAACACCATGGAAGAGCAAAGGGCTTCAGGTATGGATAAAACAATGCAGGGAAATAGGAGGGCCGCTATCCAACGCTGGCCTCGCTGCAGCAGTCCTTCAAATCACGAAGGGCAATAGGGGATCAGGGAATGCTGGAGCATGTTTCAGCTGTGGAAAAATGGGACATATGAAGCGGCAATGTCCACAAAGGGGAAGAGGCAAAGAACAAAGACAGGAAGGACCAGGAATTTGTCCAAAGTGCAGGAAGGGAAAGCACTGGGCCAACGAATGCCGCTCGGTAAAGGACATTGACGGCAACGTCCTTGCTTCTGGCAATGATGGGGCGCGTCCAAAAAACGGGCAGCAGGGCCCTCGTCCCCAGGGCCCGCAAATATATGGGGCATTCGAGAGTCAGCAGCAGGGGACCAGCAGGACCAGCAGCAGGGGAGGCAAAGTCAGTGGCCCAGCTTCAGACATCCCAGAGACCGCGGAGAGCCACTGCAGGCTCTGCAGGCCTGGACCTCTGTGCCACCGCCAGACTCATACTGACACCACAAATGGGAGTGCAAGCCATTGAGTCAGACTTTCAGGGACCCCTAGAGGAAGGGACAGTGGGATTGTTGTTGGGACGTTCATCCTCTACCTTGAAAGGTCTCATAATTCATCCAGGAGTCATAGATTCGGATTATACTGGCATGGTGAAAATCATGGTTGAGTCCCCTAGAGGTATAACAGCTATTAATCCAGGAGACAGGATTGCACAACTTGTAATCCTTCCTAGCAAGCATTTGCAGTTCAGCGCATCAAAGAAACAACGAGGAAGTGAAGGCTTTGGATCCACAGGCGTAGATTGTACCTTCTTGTCTTTAGAACTAGACCAGAGACCAACCTTAAAGATAAAAATAAATGGAAAGGACATTCTTGGCCTACTAGACACAGGTGCAGACCGTAGTATCATCGCCTCCAAGGATTGGCCTCCAAAGTGGCCTAAGCAGGCATCCTCACAATCCCTTCGGGGACTGGGATATTCAGAAACTCCTGAGATGAGCGCAGTAATGCTGCGCTGGGAGGATGCAGAGGGACATTCAGGCACGGTGCAACCTTATGTTTTGGATTTACCTATCTCTTTGTGGGGCCGAGACCTTTTGAAAGACATGAACTATAAATTAAGTAATGAATACTCCCGTGTTTCTCAAAAATTGATGAAGAATATGGGACACCATCCGAATTATGGAATAGGAAAATTTTTACAAGGAAGAAGTGAGCCCATTGAAGTAATGCAGAGGCCTCCTTGCCAAGGGCTGGGTTTTTCATAGGGGCCGCTGAGGAAGGTATTCCCATTACTTGGAAGCACGAGGACCCAGTGTGGGTTCCTCAGTGGCCTCTGTCCTCAGACAAATTGGTTGCTGCACAGCAATTGGTTCAAGAACAATTGAATTTAGGACACATTAGACCCTCTGTATCGCCTTGGAATACTCCTATTTTTGTAATAAAAAAGAAATCAGGGAAGTGGCGGTTGTTACATGACTTGAGAGCTATTAATATGCAGATGCCGGTCATGGGGCCTGTGCAACGTGGGCTGCCTCTTCTATCTACACTTCCACAGGGATGGCCCATAATAATAATAGATATTAAAGACTGTTTCTTCTCCATATGCCTACATACAAAGGATTGTGAAAGGTTTGCCTTTACCTTGCCGGCGTGCAATCATGAGCAGCCTGACCAGAGGTATGAATGGGTTGTGCTTCCACAGGGCATGGCTAACAGCCCCACAATGTGTCAGCTATTCGTGGGTCAAGTGATTGGGCCTTTACGTAAGAGATTTTCTTCCTTAAAATGCATCCATTACATGGATGACATCCTCGTAGCAGCAAAAGATGAATTAGTATTAGATGATGGCTTTGCATATTTGATTCAGTTGTTAGAAAGTAAGAAGTTATTTATTGCCCCTGAAAAGGTTCAAAAAGGAAGCATTGCAACTTATCTGGGATCCCGCATAACTAGTACTCAAATTGTTTCTCAAAAGGTGGAATTGCGCAAAGATAGTTTAGAGACTTTAAATGATTTTCAGAGATTATTAGGAGATATAAATTGGGTTAGGGGTTATTTGAATCTTCCCAATTATGAACTTAAGCCACTTTATGCCATTTTGCGCGGTGATTCGGTGTTGGACTCACCGCGGTGCTTAACTCTGGAGGCCAGGGAGGCCCTAGAGAAGGTAGAAAAGAAATTACAGGAGGCATTCTTATGCAGAATGAATGAAAATCTGCCATTGTCATTATGCATTCTCCCAACGCTTAACCAACCTACAGGGCTAGTATGGCAGGAAGGTCCGCTTTTGTGGATACATCCAAGGAGCTCTCCAGCCAAGTCTATTGAGTATTATCCAGCAGCGGTGGCAAAGCTAGCACTGGAAGGTTTGCAACAATGTTTACAATATTTTGGAAAATTGCCTTGTGAAGTGATTGTTCCTTATGATGCCAAACAAGTCAACGTCCTATGTGCTCTTTTAGATGTTTGGGCAGTGCTTCGCTGCAGGTTCCCAGGCTCTATAGACAATCATTTACCAAAAAGTCCATTGTTACAATTTTTTAAAGAACATCCGGTAGTATTTCCAAAAATTACAGCCGCTGAGCCATTACTAGGTGCTCCAAATATATTTACGGATGGGTCAAAAACAGGCTGTGGGGTTTATATGGTAGAGGGTAATGACCCGGTATTTCATCAGTTTCAGCCAGGCTCACCTCAAGTTGTGGAGTTAAAAATAGTTATTGAAGTCCTTAAGCAGTGCTCTTTTGCCTTTAACTTGTTGTCAGATTCCTTATATGTGGTGAACGCATTAAAGATATTGGAAACTGCAGGACCGATTAAACCTTCTAGCCCAATTGCATCCCTATTGCATATAGCCCAGCAGTTGCTTTGGTCACAGAAAAATCCCTTTTTTGCTCAGCACATTAGAGCCCACACAGGCATGCCTGGTCCTTTATGTGAAGGCAATGCGCGAGTAGATCTGTGTACTAGACAGGAATTCATCTTTTTTACTACCTCTGCAGAGGCTGCTAAAGCTTTCCATCAATCTTTTCATGTCAACGCACAAGATTTCCCACGCAGATGCCAGACAGATTGTACTTGATTGTGCTGACTGTGCTGTTACTTGTGCGCAACCCAGTGTTGGCGTAAACCCTAGAGGGTTACTGCCTGGGAGAGTATGGCAGATGGATGTGACCCATGTATCGGAATTTGGGAAACTGAAATATGTTCATGTCTCAGTGGACACGTGCTCAGGCATTCTGTATGCCTCCCCTTTCAGTGGAGAATCTACACGCCAGGTGATTGCTCATTGTCTGGATGCATGGGCTGCCTGGGGGAAACCCCAGGTGCTAAAAACTGATAATGGCCCGGCCTATACATCTCAAACCTTTACCACCTTTTGCCAAAAAATGGAGGTTCAACTTGTCCATGGATTGCCATACAATCCTCAGGGCCAGGGCATAATTGAGCGAGCACACCGCACACTGAAAGAATATCTTTTAAAACAAAAAGGGGGAGTTGGCTATAGCCGCACCCCGAGAGAGAGAATTGCCTTAGTCTTATTTACAATTAATTTTTTAAATTTGGATGTGCATGGGCACTCAGCCGCGGACAGGCATCAGCAACAAGGAAACCCAAGTAGAGGGTTGGTAAAATGGAAAGATCTCTTGACGGGCCAGTGACGTGGCCCTGATCCCGTGCTGGCATGGGCACGAGGTGCTGTTTGTGTTTTTCCACAGGATCAACATGACCTGGTGTGGGTTCCGGAGCGAGTGGTCAGGCGGGTCTGCCACAAGGAGAATCCTGCCGTTGCTTGTGATACTTCTGCCTCAAATGCAACGGACACTGGCGGAGCAGAGATGGGGGATTCTATCAGTATTCCCAAAGCCGATGCCGGTGATGTATAACGCTCAAGTGTTCCCTCGCTTTTTTGCCACCAATCTTACCTTGGGAGTCCCTTACTTGCCCATGGATACAGATTCTCAATATGCACCTGCAGGAAATTACACCTTAGAAGGCAGTTTATGTTTTTTGATTAGTAATAATATTATTTATGAAAATAGCTCTTGCATAAAATTGTATAATCAATCTGCAGCCTGGGTAGATTTTCCAACAACCCCTGGATTGGCCAATGCTTCCTGGATATCAGGATGGTGGCCTGCCATGGAGAAGAAGGACAATGGGTCTACCATTCCTTCTCAGCCACGATGGGCCCCTTGTTGCTATGGCAATCATGGGGATGGTATCTTGCTGTGGACGGGATGTCAAGGGCGCAATAACATTTGGGCAAAGAAAGGATACTTTACATTTTCTCCCAGGATAAGTACATTTTTTTAATGAAACGTTTGCAGGATACAATTGGACATATCAAAACCCAACTCAGTCCAGTCATTCCAATCCTTTTAATAATTGGATGTTGTGCGGTATTAATGGGAGCTGCACGGATCTTACCCCTATGGCCATGATAAATGGAGGAAGAGCAGGGAATGCAACATTTGCTTGGAATACATCTAGACTCTTTGAGGTCTCTGCGCACATAAATCAAACAGGGTCCAATATCACTTTTGGTCCCACCCCGGTATGCGTGTGGATGTCTCCTTCGCATCTGGATTGTCATCCTGGATCCACACAGCCGTCTCCAACCTGAAGGAGTGGGCAGGACTTGGAGCTTTGACGGGGTTGCTGTTACTTGTGTTATTTTGCCTGTGGTGTTTGTGCAGGATGAGGACAGCTCATCGGCGGGAATTGGCCATGATAGCTCAAGCCTTTTATGCCCTTGAGGCTGGACAATCGCCGCAAGCATGGCTGGCCTTCCTTGAATGCTAGGCATGGGTGCAGGGTGCGAGGCAAAGCACTGCAGAGAGAACGAGCCATTACGTTCTCTGGAAGGCAAGTCTGTCTGCATGTGGGTTGGCATCCCAGATCCCACCCCGGCGAAAAGGATGCTGTTCCAGGTGGATGCCTGGCAGTGGGGGACAGACCCCTACCTTCTCCTGTAATCCTTAGATGCCTGGTTCTAAAACAAAAAGGGGGAACTGTGGGGAGCCATTGCACCGCACCCTAAAGATGGCGCCGGCTCTTTTCTCCCGGAAGGACTGGCAAGAAACAAACAACTCCTAATAAGGAGATGGCTGAGCTCCTTTCTGGCTTCCGCATTGCTGTACCTATCAATGCTTGCCACTTGGCTGCTTTTGGTTGGTGTGCTGATGACTATAAGAGGGATGGGAGAGGGAAGGAGGAAGAAGAAGCTTGTTCAAGGTTCCTGAATAAACTGCTTGAAGAAGAGTTCGGGTCGTGTCTTCCTTGCCGGTCAAGGGACGCGACAGGGACAGACAGTGTGGTGCCAGGGTGACGGGTGGGGGAGGTGTGGTGTGGGCCCTGCTGAGCTGGGACACCTGGCTGAGGCACAGCTACTGCTGTGCCACTCTGCATGAGCGCAGGGCTCCAGTCCGTATGCAGGCTCAGAGCAAAATCCTGTCCACCCTTACATCCTCATCAAAGAATCCAGACTGCAAAGATTCAGGGGGCTTCTGCCTAAACGCACATCTGAGATCTGCTAGTTCTGCCTGAGGATACAGAAGGAACGCGAATGCACCACCACTGGCACCCCTGGGGGAGGAGGGGCAGCGGCTGACCTGAGGAACTCTTTCTTGATGAACCCTAACCTTGTGAGTGACTGCTGCCCGGGCTAATGGGTAGCAATGGGGGCTCAGGGTCGTCCTTGTCCCTGGAGAACTCACGTGGCTGCAGCCACTGGGTTGTCTCTGGCATTGGGGTGGTCCCGACAGTGGCAGTCTCAGCTCCACGGCATGAATGTGGTCTTTCCTTGCCTTCTGATGCTCTCTGCCCTGCAAGCCCCATTCTCGGGTCTCTGGTCGCACTGTAGCGTCACTTTCTGCCCACCAGGCAGTTAGAAAGACCCACCCCATGCTTCCTGTTGCTGCCTGGGCATGTTCATTCTGCGTGCTTGGGGGTGAGCCATGCACTGGGGCCCACTCCTGGGAGGCACCCAGGCAGACAAGGCCATTGCCACAGGGCACCACACAGTCAGGGTCAGCCACCCCAAATCCCACTCCTGGCGGGCAGAAGGCTCCATACTGGCCCGAGACAAATCTTGCCCACAATGCCAGGTGTGTTGCAGGAGCTCAGCCCCAAGAAGGTCACGTCTGGATTCGGACAGGCCAGTAAACAGCTGTGGAGCCGACTGTAGATTCACACCTCTCTATTATGGTGGTGGGCGAGCACACAGAGGTCCCTGCACCCAACATCTCACAACATGGCAGCCCACCACATAGTTACACAGCAGAATTGTATCAGCATCTGGATAAGGGAGCCTGACCACCTTTATTTCCCCAACAACCAGCAAATGAAAGTATCCCCCCCTCTCTTCCTCTCCCTCCCCCTCTCCCTCTCCCTCCCCCTCCCTCTCCCTCTCTCTCTCCCCCTCACCCTCTCTCCCTCCCTATCCCTCTCTCTCTCCCTCCCCCTCTCCCTCCCCCCTTCCTCTCCCTCTCCTTCTCCTTCCCTCCCTCCCTCTTTTCCCCTTTCTCCCTCTCTCCTGCTTCTCAAATAAAAAAAAAGAATAAAAATTGAAGAGAAAGGAGGAAATAAAGGAAGAAGGGAATCAGAGAAAGAAGTAAGAAGGAGAAAAGCAGGTGGGAAAAGCAGGGTGCTGAGAAGGAGCGAAGCGGCGTCTCGAGTGTTCTCAGGTGGTGTTCCCCTATGAATCATGGTTGCACCAGCTTACCCATGTAGATTTCAGCTTTCATGTCTTTCATGTTGAAAATCACGTCGCTGTTCTTAGGTAAGGTAGGATAACAAAGATTGTGGGCTCAGTGACAGCTCACCAAGCCATAGTCCACTTAATCCTCAGTTTCTTCCCTAGGAAGTGAGATGAATGACAGAAAATATCTCAAAGAAATTTTAAAAATTTTATTTATTTATTTATTTTACAGGTAGAGTTATAGACAGTGAGGGAGAGAGACAGAGAGGTCTTCCATCCGTTGGTTCATTCCCCAAATGCCCGCAATAGCTGGAGCTGCGCCGATCTGAAGCCAGGAGCCAGGAGCTTCTTCCTGGTCTCCCATGAGGGTGCAGGGGCCCAAGCACTTGGGCCATCTTCTACTGCTTACCCAGGCCATCAACAGAGAGCTGGACTGGAAGAGGAGCAACCGGAACTAGAATTGGCACCCATATGAGATGCCGGCACCGCAGGTGGAAGATTAACCTAGTGCGCCACAGCATCGGCCCCTCAAAAAAATGTTTTCAGGAAAGCTAAGGTCTTGCATGTAGAGCAACAAGTGTGGACCTGATATGGTGAGCACATGTCCTGTGTGCTCCTCATCCCACTTCTTCCATGAAAGACCAGGATTAGCTGAGGTGAAGAGCACCGCCCTGAGGAGCCTGGCTTTGCAGGACTCGGTGTTAGCCCTTGACAGGACAAGAGCTGCAAAGGTCAAGTCACAGACCTCAGGAATGCTTTCACCAAAGCATAAAAAACATGGAACTCTAAAGACTATATAGAGAAGAGAATTTGGAAAGGAATACTGGAGGATATGTTGAAGAGAAACAAATAGAAAAACATTTACAATGAAACTCATAGGTGCTTTGGAACAGAAAAAAAATGGGGTATTTCTTCAGGGGTAGACATTGAGCCAGACGTCAGCAGTCACACTCGGTGCCGTGTCAAGGGCAGGGTCTGCTCTGCTGAGGAGCCCCCTGCACACCTCTGCTTCGCAGGCTGCAGATGTAGGGTTCAGCATGGGGTGACCGCAGTGCACCTCATCGAGACAGCGGAGCTTCTCAGGGAAGATTAGGCCATGGCAGAACCCAGGTGGACCCCCATGCTGGTCCCTAGAACAAGGAGACCACACAGAGGCGAGACCCACGGATGGAAAATGCGCTGTACTCACTCATAACAGAGAACATCCTCCCGTAGGAGACAATCTGAGAGTAAGAGAAGAGGATCCCAGTAAAAGGAGAAGTGACCAGGAGGGCAGCTGTTGTTGAGCAGAAGTTCAGAGCTGGCCAGCTGGGGAAGCTGAGCCAGTTCACAGAAGCAGTGGGAACCCCCGTGCCGGGAGATGTCAGCTGCTTCGTCAATAGAATATGAATCAGAGAGACCCAGACAATGGGGACCCAGACGACAGAACAGCAGGGGTTCACGTGACTGTACCGCAGGGGATGAGAGACAGCCACAAGCTGGTCCTAGGCCATGATGCTCAGTAGGAAATGATTCATCCTCACAAAGGTAATTTAAAAACACTGAGCAAGGCACTGTATGTAGGAGTTGTCTTTGCTGTGTGTCTGGAATCACCAGCACCATTGAGACCATGTCAGCAAAGGACAGGTTGCAGAGGAAGAAGCACGTGTGGGTGTGGAGATGGGAGGCAGAGGTGGTGGCCAGGATGTTGAGCAGGCTCCCAAGCCCTGTGTCCAGGTACCTGGATAGAAACAGCCCAGAGATCAGTGGCGGCAGCTCAGGATCATCTGAGAGGCCCTGGAGGAGGAATTCTGATTCTCCCGTGTGGTTTTCTGCTTCCATGTAGCTGGTGTACTCTGGGGAAGGAGGCAAGAGCAGTGTTCAGTGAGCAGCCAACTGGACTACGGCACTACCACTTCTCCCTCGGATGGACGGCTTTCATCCTCTGTTGAGTTCTGCCAGCCCATTTCCCTGGTAAATGTGCATAATGATCTCAACTTCTCTAATTCACCAGTGATCTGTCCCCTATATCATCTGCTTACTAGTTCCAATTTCCAGTTTGAATCTATGGACATACATGAATCTCTCCTTTGAGATGGCTCTTCCAAAATATTTGAAACCAATCCATGTCCTATTCTTCATTCTAATAGTGGAGCACACTGATGAACACTTGGCTTTCAACTCAAGCAACCTTCCTTCTGTGGCCACGTATTTCCTAGTGATGAAGCAATTAGCTCTTGATGTCCTATTTTTGTCTTTCTGAAAATGTGGTTATTACTACTAATTTTTTGTGAAATATAAAATGCTTTTGTGTGTAGAAGGCTGTGAATAAATATTAAATGTCATTATGATGTTTAAAATACCTCCTTTTACAATAATTGTTCCGGATATGTAATTTTCCCAAGATACAGTACAGAGCAAAATTAAATAAGATGTGTGCGTGTGCTGAGGGTGGATGCACTGTGTTAGCACACAGGGATGTGTGAGTGTGTGCTCCCGTGTGCTGAGGGTGGATGTACTGTGTTAGCACACAGGGATGTGTGAGTGTGTGCTCCCGTGTACGTGTGCTGTGGGTGGATGTACTGTGTTAGCACACAGGGATGTATGAGTGTGTGCTCCCGTGTGCTGTGGGTGGATGCACTGTGTTAGCACACAGGGTGTATGAGTGTGTGCTCCCATGTGCTGAGGGTGGATGTACTGTGTTAGCACACAGGGTGTATGAGTGTGTGCTCCCGTGTGCGTGTGCTGTGGGTGGATGCACTGTGTTAGCACACAGGGATGTGTGAGTGTGTGCTTGCGTGTGCTGAGGGCGGATGTACTGTGTTAGCACACAGGGATGTGTGAGTGTGTGCTCCCGTGTGCTGAGGGTGGATGTACTGTGTTAGCACACAGGGATGTGTGAGTGTGTGCTCGCGTGTACGTGTGCTGTGGGTGGATGCACTGTGTAAAAACAGCCAGAATTGGGCAGGGGTTTGGCTCTGTAGTTGAAGTTCAGTGGAACACTTGTATCTTATGTTGCAGTATCTGAGTTACATATGGCCAAAATATATAATTATTGGATTTCATTTTAAAAATCTGAAAGTTATATAATTCAAATCATCCTTGGGCCAGAGCTGTTGCATCTTGGGTAGAGCTGCCGCCTGCAGTGCTGGCATCCCAGATGGGCACCGGTTCAAGTCCTAGCTGCTCTACTTGCCATCCAGCTCTCTGCTATGGCCTGGGAAAGCAGTGGAAGATGGGCCAAACCTTGAATCTCTGCACCCACGTGGGAGACCTGGAAGTATTTCACCCCTCCACCTCTCCTTCTGTCTTTTTAACTCCGACTTTCAAATAAATAAATAAGTCTTTTAAAAAATAATCCAAGAAAAAAAGACAAATTTGAGATTTGAAAATGAATCTTCACATTCTCCATGATAAAAACAGTCGGTATTTTTAATGTTATTTAAACTCACGAAAAATCACTGAGGACCAAGTTAGGCTAGGATGTGTAACAGAGACATCCCTGAAATAGGAGTGAGATATGAACAATGGGTCACTGCTAATTAGGGAAAGTTTGGAAAAAAGAAATATCAGGCTCAAAGAACAGAACTGTGCTTGCCCTGTTAGTGAGATTCTTTTTAATTTTTAAAGACTATTTTATTTATTTGAAAGTCAGAGTTACAGAGAAAGAGGAGACAGAGAGAGAAAGAGAGATCTTCCATTTTATGGTTCACTGTCCAAATGACTGCAATGGCCAGATTCAGGTCGAACCAAAGCCAGGAGCCAGGAGCTTCTTCCAGGTCCCCCATGTAGGTGCAGGGGTCCAAGCACTTGGGCCACCCTCCGCTGCTTTCCCAGATGTGTTAGCAGGTAGGTGGAACAGAAGTAGAGCAGCTGGGACTCAAGCTAATGCCCACATAGGATGCTAGATTTGCAGGTGGCAGCTTATCACACTACCTGGTACCTGTCACATTGTGTTGCTAAATAAATAAAAATGTTGGATGCTTAATAAAGATTGAGATGCCAGTGTCAACCATATCACAAAATGGAAATCTTTATCACCTGCCTGAATAGAAGGACAGCATAAGGGAACAAGCAGCAGGGGGAGAGAACACGTACATAATGGGACGGAGAAACTGTTTGCCAAAGGTGAATCTGATAAGGATTAGTACTCAGAATAATGAGGAATGCAGACAACTCAATAGTAAGAAAATACATAACGATTTAAAATGGGCACAAGACATGGCAGGCATTTCTCATAAGAAACATATAACTGATCACCAGATGTGTGAAAAATTGCCCAGCGTCGCTAATCATAGGCCACGTCCATCAGAACCCATTCCTGTCGGAGTGGCTGTTGTCCAAGACAGAGACAAGCCTTGGTGGGAATGTGGAGAAAAGGGCTCAGTTCTGG
>NC_142887.1:2345000-2347500 GCF_051225735.1 Oryctolagus cuniculus | reverse complement strand
CATGCCGCTGCCACCTCCCCCCGCCCCTCGTCTTGTCTCTCCATCCCGTGGCCCGTCATCCCTCTCTCCGTTGGAGGCCCGGCCGCCCCGGAGCCACCTGGGCGCGGAGGAGGGAGGAGGAGGTTGTCCCCTCCCACGCACGCCCCGGGGCCGTCGCCGTCCTCCCGCCTTTCCCTCTCCCCCTACCCCTTCTGCCGCACTCCTCTCACCCCCAACTTCGTGGCGTCCCGAGAGGGCCTCGAGGTCTGTGTGTGCTTGTCGTTGGCGATGGGGGTTGTTGGGGGTGGACGAGGGGGCGTGTGCCGTCGCTGCCGCGAGGCCGTGGCGGTCCGGGTTGGCCGGTGGGGTGCGTCTGGGTGGTGCGTGTGCGCCTCTTGCCCCCTCCTCTTCCGTCTCCGGCGTCCGTCTGAGCTCCCCGGTCCCCTGTGGCCGGGGGGCGGGCGTCGGGCGGGGGGGGTGTCTGGAGGTGGCCTCGGTGCCACCTCCCGTGCCTCATCCGGTTTCCCCGCCGTCGTCCTCGTGCGCGGCTTGCACCGCTTCCCCCTCCCCCCAACTTCTCCTCCCGCCTCTCCTCCAGGTACCTAGCGCGTTCCGGCGCGGAGGTTTAAAGACCCCCGGGGGTACCGCCTGTCCGCCTCGGGGTCGGGGCGGCGGGCCTGTGGGGAGTCGGGCGGGTCCCGTCCCGTCCGTCCTCCCCCTGACTCCGCTCCTCCTGCCCGGCCGAGGCGGGGGCGCTCGCTCGCGCGCCGCGCAGCCTCTCGCGGCGGCTGCCGTCGGGAAAGGGGCGCCTGACCCGGCGGTGGTGTCGTGCCGCGAGAGGGGTGCGCGCGGGGGCGTCGCGTCCTTGTCCCGCGCCGTGTCGGGGGGGGCGGGAGCCCCCTGGGCGCCTGTGGGGTCGTCTGCGTGCTCGCGGGCGCGCCCCGCGTCGAAACCCACCGACCCCTCCCAGAAGTCTTTCATTGTGTCCAGTCTACTGGCCTGCCCGAGGCAACCCCTTCTCTTCTGTGGGTAGGGGATGGTGCTGTGCCAGGCTTTCCCTTGACGGGAAAGAGCCCAAAAAAAAACACTCGTACGACTCTTAGCGGTGGATCACTCGGCTCGTGCGTCGATGAAGAACGCAGCTAGCTGCGAGAATTAATGTGAATTGCAGGACACATTGATCATCGACACTTCGAACGCACTTGCGGCCCCGGGTTCCTCCCGGGGCTACGCCTGTCTGAGCGTCGCTTGACGATCAATCGCCCCCGGGTGGGTGCCTCGCGCCTCCCCGGGTTGCGCGGCTGGGGGTTTCTGCTCGCAGGGTCTGTATTTTTTGCCCTCCGTCCCCCTAAGTGCAGATGGTGGCCCACTGGCCCCCGACTCCACCCTCCCTCTCCTCGTCTCGCGACTGTCCCGCGCGCCACCGGCCCCTTCCCCCGTGCCGCCTCCCTCCTTCCCCGTCGCCCGCCCGCCCTCCCGTCCGGCAGGGGGCCTCCCCACGCGCCCTAGTGGCGCGGAGGTGGTTGTGTCCCCCCCCCGGCGGGAGATGGCGTTTGGGTGGCGGGGCGGGGAAGTGGAGGTGGGTGTGGGGGCGGGCAAGGCCGCCGTGGGGGGCATGGTGCGAGGGGAGTGGGGGAGCGTGTCTGCGGGCCGTGGTGCCGGCTGCCAGCGAGAGGTGGTGAGCACGCGCGTGTGCGTTGGGGGGACCGAGGCCGCGGAATCGGTAAGGGAAGCGCCCCACGCCGTCTCGGCGTGGGTCCCCCCGGCCGCGGTCCCCGTCCCTCCGTCGGGAGAGCTCGTTCGTGCCGCGCGCGGTCGCGGCGGGGGAGAAGGGGGTGGTGGCGGCGCGGCGAGCGCCGGGAGCGGGGTGGCAGGTGGCTGTCTCCTCCCCCGCCGGTGTGCGCCAGGTGCGCCTCGGCGGGGGTCATGGGGAGGCCCCGGGCCTCTCCGCCCCCCCGCGCGTCTCGGCGCGCCGGCCCATGCATCCATCCGTCCTTCGCTCCCGCGGCGCCGGGGTCGGCTCGTGCCGAGGCCGGGTCGGCGCGCGTGTGGTCGCGCCTCGGGGATGCGTGCCCCGGCGGCGGCCCGCGGGACGCCGCGGCGTCGTCCGTCCATCGCCCGTCTACCCTCGGGGGGTGCTCCCGCCGCTCTGCCGGCCCCGAGGAGACCCCGGCCTTGGCCGTTGGCGTGGCTCGTGTCTCCCGCTGCCCGCTCCTCTGCCTCTCCCTGCCTGCCTGCCTTCCTTCGTCCCTCCCTCCCTCCCTCCGAGACGCGACCTCAGATCAGACGTGGCGACCCGCTGAATTTAAGCATATTAGTCAGCGGAGGAAAAGAAACTAACCAGGATTCCCTCAGTAACGGCGAGTGAACAGGGAAGAGCCCAGCGCCGAATCCCCGCCCCGCGGTGGGGCGCGGGAAATGTGGCGTACGGAAGACCCACTCCCCGGCGCCGCTCGTGGGGGGCCCAAGTCCTTCTGATCGAGGCCCAGCCCGTGGACGGTGTGAGGCCGGTAGCGGCCCC